>NW_020230176.1:0-52704 GCF_003227715.2 Harpegnathos saltator | reverse complement strand
GTCCGATAGGTAAGCATCCCGCAGGGGTTTTAGTCGGTAAGAGTCCGACATAACCCCCGACCCCCCCCCCCGGGTCGGGGGGATCCATGATGGATTTCCCCTGCGTCACCAAAAAAAAAAGACACGAATACCCATACAGCAGCAGGATTTATACATATTGCCATGCGAGAGTTATCTCTATGTCGAGGAGAAGGTGACGAAACAAGTTGCAGTCGATGGTGCGATTGTAACGTTGAGATATATGGGGTTGCATTCATGTTTGATGAGATCCGTTATGGACTGTGGACTGGATGATGTGGAGATTGATCGTAACAGAAACGTGGGAATAACTTCAACGCTCAAAAACTATGTATCGATATCTTGAGACAAAAATGCCATCATGAAAAATGCCGCGTGAGATACGACTGACACTATATCGCCGGACGGGTACTTCAACTTTTGTGTACCGCTCAGCGTTTTGCTAGGATTCTGTGAAGACTACAAGCGTATAGTGATTAACGCGCGTCCCGAATTGATTCTATTACGATCGCGCAGCGACAACAACAGTCTACTAGGATCTTTAGCGCTGGATCCTAAGATCGAGCTATTCAAGATACAATTGCGAATGCCTCACGTAATCTTGAACGATATCAATAAACTTTCCATGCTGAAAACTTTGGAGGATGGACGATACCTGAGTATGAGTTTCCGCTCGTGGGATGTGTATGAATTTCCTCTACTGCAAAGCACGACCAAACACTTGTGAACCGTCAAAACTGCTACTAATTTGGAGAAACCTCGATACGTTATCTTTGCGCTGCAGACTGGCTGGAAGAATGTCATGTCGGAAAATATAACTCGTTTCGATGACTGCAAATTGATCAACGTGAAGCTCTATCTGAATTCAGAGTGTTATCCGTACGACGACATGAATTTGGACTTTACAAAAATAAATACGCCGTACTTTACGATATGTATAGACGTTTTCGTAAATCGTATTATGGATGCGACAATGCTGAGGCATGGTTAACAACTACCGACTTTCTGCGGCTAGGTCCTTTTGTGGTTATCGATTGCTCGCGTCAAAATGAGTCCGTCAAGAGTGCCACTGTGGATGTGCGCATCGAATTTGAGTGTAAGGAGAATATACCGGCGAATACTACCGCATATTATCTCATTCTGCATGATCGTGTAGTTGAATACAGCCCGCTAACCAACATAGTGCGCAAACTTAACTAACATCAGAATGTATTTATGTATTTCGATGTAATAATCATATGAAAATTGTGCCGTACAGAATGTATTAAACATTTTCAATTGGTGGTCTTGGAGAGAATTGTACGACGTTTAATAAACATTATTTCAAATGTACAGATGTTTCTTCCAACACGCTTATCCCCTTTCACCTCTTAAGATTTTATATGATAATTGTGTTTGGTAAAAATACAGTTCTTTATTTGCGGTGTGATGATTATTAGACGTTCGAGAGACGTTCGAGAGACGTCCGATAGACGTTCGAGAGACGTCCGATAGACGTTCGATAGTAATCGCGGGGCCTAGGTTCGACCCTACCTACACCGCCGGCATGTTTTTCTCTGGACATATGCATGACGTCACAGCCGCCACCTTACCCGTAACGTGACGTCTACTAGCAATAGGCGACGGTGGTCTAGAAGGTTCAAGCGCTCGATAGCAACCGCGGGACCCAGGTTCGAGTCTGGCCTACACCCGCCGCCATGTTTTTTTCTTGTGACGTATGTGTGACGTCATCACATATATTGTAAGAATCTTCATAGACATCTACTAGCAACAGGCAGCAATGGTCTAAGAGTTTCAAGCATCCGATAGCAACCGCGGGGCCCAGGTTCTAGTCTACCTACATCCCGACGCGTTTTTCTCTCGTGACGTCACGCCGCCATCTTACTCATAGAATTAAAAAATTCTGGGGAGGAGGAGGAAGGTACCAATAAAGAGGGGGTATCAATAAAGAGGGGGATCAATAAAGGGGGGGGGTATAATTTAAAAATATTAATTAATAAATAATAATCTTTTGCATAATTAATTAACAATTTGGGTTAGAATCCCCCTACTCTATCTACTTAAGTATATTGCTAGATTAAATTATTACAAGATTAGCCCTTGAACGCCTCCATGAGCATGGCACATCCGGCAGTTCTCTTTCTAAGGTTAATCTCCATAGTTCTGTATACATAAGCATGTACATACACGCACACACACATTGTGGAAACAACGAAACGCGAATCGTAATTGCGAAAAGGAAGGAAGCTGCGTTTTTGCTGCGACCATACGAAACATGATGAGGACGAATACGTCGTAGTCGTCAAGGACGAGCATGTTTTGTCGTCGAGGACGAACATGTCCTCATCGTCGAGGACAAATATATTGTCGTCGAGGACGAACATACTGTCGTCGTCGTTATCGTAGACGTTATCATCGAGGACGAACATATCGTCATCGTTAAGAATGAACTTGTCGTCGTCGTTGTCGTCAAAAACTCCAGTGTCGTGCGAATTGCGTACGCCTGTTAAGTTGCATACGCACACACACGCACACACACACGCACGCACGCACACACGCATGCACGCGCATACACATACACACATACACACACACATTATTAGAAAACTCACTTCGACGAAATTACATCTGATTTCTACCTTTTTATGCTTTTTATTATCATGCATACAAGATATGCAAGATTGCCTATTTAGATATGTATTTCAAGGTTTTAGATAATCGTTAGTTTTTAATATTTTGTGAATAAAAGTCCAAGAAAACGATATTCAACTGTATTTCTTACGATACATATTATTATTATTATTCAATGTAATATATTTAGGAGCATTACTTTGATCCCAAACCTAAACAAGGTTTCATCGAATATCGATTATGGACAGTACGCAGAAAACTTTCCTCTGAAAGAAAGAAATACACTGAAATGGCACTAAAAAGAAAAGCACACTGCTTAAAGAAAAGTTCTAAAGACTCAAATAGTGATACAATACTCCTTCACGAAGACATTTTAAAGCAAAAGGTTTATCACTATATTTTAGAATCTTTGCTCTCAAATTCAGATTGTTGAAGCATGCAACATAATTATTTTGATTTATATATTCGGTTCTAGATATCATGGATGAAATATAAACTGCCGACTGACAGCAATAAAGAGTTCATTAAAAACTGTCTTGAGCAAACTTTCTCCAAATAGAGACATTGGATTGTACAATCTGGTCCTACTATATCAAACATTTTCGAAAAATATCCGCGCCTTTTAGGCTACAATGGTGAAATGGTAAATGGTTTCGAGGAGTGAGGTTCAGATGCTCAAAGTGGATCGAACACAGCCAATACAATTAGTCGAATTTAATCTAATCTTACCAAACAAAGCATTTTAATTGGCTATGTCCGATTCATTCTGTGTGCATCTGGAACGCTCCCGTTTGAAATTAAATCATTAAATTTGGAATTATTGTTATGAGCGCGGATAATTTATTTATTTATTTATTTATTTATTTATTTTTCAGATAGACTTTAGCCGTATTTATCTTGATAAAGACAACTTTCTGCCCAAATTCCCTTCTTTTTATACTGAAAAAATTCTTAGTTATGTTACATAATATAGACTAGATATCATAAAGAAAACTAACAATCTTCCTGTTGACTATGGTGTGTACTTCTAAAAGTAAAATTCTATTTTTAATATTAAATTGATTTATTGATCGAAATTGTTGTCTGTAAAATAATATTTTTTACAACACGTTTGTATTTTTTGTCAGACGCTTTACGAGACGCTTTAATTGCTCTGAATCTTCTATTACCTCCATCGAATTCAAAAAAGAATGGAGGGAAAATTAAAAGAAAGAATAATACCAAAACAGTGAGTAGTTCTCTATTTTCTTTCATTTCAGGTGATAACCGTTTCTTGAAAGATAATTTCACACATGCGTTTTATTTTAGCTACAAATAAAGATAATGAAAACATTTCAAGTATTATTTATGCTGAAGTACCAAACCCACATCTTATTAAAATTTTGCCAGTAAGTCTTTAAGCTTTTCAATGTTACCATGTACGTATATCTATGATAAAATATATTAGAAATTATTGCTACATATTTTTCTTGCACAGGAAGGAATAAGTTTTCCTTATTCTAAAAGGAACGTAAGGGCATAGGCAAATGACAACGTGCAGCCGTATATTATGTGCGTTCGAGGTCAACAAATAACTACTTTTTTGTCCAGAGCGATGGCTGGATTTTTTAGTCTTCCCGAGTCGAACAACTTCAGTTGTAGCATTTGATCTTCAAATTATATCAAGTGCTCCCGTTTCATATCCACCTTTTCTTTTAAATTTTTATAATTTCATTGAAAGGTTTATTTATGAAATTAATGTAAATCCGTCCAGCACTGTTTCTTCCTTACATATTTGTAACGAGGAGTTTTTTTTTACCCCCGTTACTATCGTGAGACGGCGACCACCGATCGTCACACGATCGCGAGAAATCATCGCCAAGCGCCCGGCAACACCTATGCCGCGGCAACCCGCCAGACCGCCGGAAAAAGCCGGAATTCTGCGAAGCGGTCGGGGAAGATCGACCCCCCCCCCGCAGGAAGGGGTAATTCGCGAAAATCGCGCGACTTTCCGGGGAATCGGGGGGAACTAATCCCCCGATTATCGGCCACCGATCGTCGAGAGGAATTTTAGGGTATAAAACCCGCTCTCGACGAGAAATCGGGGCAGACCGTGAGAGACAGTGAGTCCGCCAGATCAGCTACTAAGAAGAGCTCCAGCGAGAATCGTGAAGAGAAGTCGACGAGAAGGCAAGGCATCCGCCGGTGAGTAAAGCTTCCGTACCGAGTGAGTAAAGCACACCGTACCGAACCACCGGGAACTTTTACAAAACCCGGCAGCCGAGCCTCGTCGGCCGATCAGGCATCGCGACTTTACCATACTTGTCCGTCTGTGTCGGCAGCAGTTTAGCCACCGGCACAAAAATATCTCTAAGTCTCCGTTCGCGAATTTACCGTATTCGTCCGTCTGTGTCGGCAGCAGTTAGCCACCGGCATAGAATATTTCTAAGTCTCTGTTCGCGAATTTACCGTATTCGTCCGTCTGTGTCGGCAGCAGTTAGCCACCGGCACAGAATATCTCTAAGTCTCTGTTCGCGAATTTACCGTATTCGTCCGTCTATGTCGGCAGCAGTTAGCCACCGGCAACAGAATATTTCTTAAGTCTCTGTTCGCGAATTTACCGTACTCGTCTGTCTGTGACGGCAGCAGTTAGCCACCGGCACAGAATAGTTCTAAGTATCTGTTCGCGAATTTACCGTGCCCGTCCGTATGTGTCGGCAGCCGTTAGCCACCGACACAGAATATTTCTAAATATCTGTTTCCGAACAAACGGCAGCAGTTAGCCGCCGTTCCGCGATTTCTAAGTGTACGTCCGTCTGTGTCGGCGGCCGTTGGCCACCGACATCGAATAGTTTCTAAGTTCCTGTGCGCGGATACCAGTGCTCGTTCGTCTGTGTCGGCAGCAGTTAGCCACCGACATAGAATAATTTCTAAGTTCTGTTCGTGAATATAAGTGCTCGTCCGTCTGTGTCAGCAGCAGTTAGCCACCGGCACAGAATATTTCTAAGTCTCTGTTCGCGGATTTATACGTGCTCGTCCGTCTGTGTCGGCAGCAGTTAGCCACCGGCACAGAATATTTCTAAGTATCTGTTCGCGGATTTATCTGTGCTCGTCCGTCTGTGTCGGCCGTAGTTAGTCACCGGCGCAGAATATTTCTAAGTATTTGTGCGCGGAATATAAGTGCTCGTCCGTCTGTGTCGGCAGCAGTTAGCCACCGACACAGAATATTTCTAAGTATCTGTTTCCGACCAAACGGCAGCAGTTCGCCGCCGTTCCGCGATTCATAAGTGCTCGTCCTTCTGCGTCGGTAGCAATTAGCCACCGACATAGATTAATTTCTAAATTCCTGTGCGCGAGGATAAGTGTTCGTTCGTCTGGGTCGGCAGCGTTGGCCACCGACGTAGAATACTTCCGAAGCATCGGTTCGTGGAATTATCAGTGCTTGTCCGACTTTGTGACCGTGGTACGCTGCCAGGAATAAACCACCTCCCGCTTATCCAAAGAACAGCTGGCGTAAGTCGCCCTCAACAGGACTCGTGGCTGAGGACGTCGGACCGCCAAGAGGCCGCGGAACATCCCCTCTGATCCCGCGGATAGGGGACCACCCTTGCGGCTACGCAGGAATCACGGGCACCAAGGAACGGACATCGCCGACGCCACACCGGGCCAGCGAGCCGCCCACATACACTTATATATATATATATTATATAGCATCGAACGTCTTTTAAATAAACGGGGCGCCTTGCGGGACGCACCCAACTTGTTAACACAGAAACGCTGAACACACATTTCTTCCGAGAAGCTACCTTGAATTAGCCCTTCACCCGAGTAACCGACGCGGCGGCGAGCGAGGCGTCGCGGAAGCGGCGAGCCGGGCGCGACGGTGGGGCGACCGATCGCACCGAACCCCGCGGGCGTTACCGTTACATGGCGATCCTGCCAGGATCGGTCAGCTAGGGTGAAGAAAAAGGAAGAAGAAACACAGCGAAGAGAATGCCGAAGGCGTGGATCCAAGAGCTACGCAAACCCGAGATCGCCCGAATTCTCGGGGAACACGGGCTCGAGATAGAGGGGTCAATCGACGACCTGCGCCACCGACTGCGAAGGTTCGTGGACGACTACCCCTCGATGTTCGAGGCCGGGCCACGAAGACGGGTCATCCCTGCCCCAGTGTTGGCGGATGAAGAGTCCTCCCGAGGGGGCTCTGTCATAGGGATGGATCCCCCCGTAAGGATCCCCACCCGATGCGCAGGCCATGCTGTGCGTCCACAAATGGGACTGCCGTTTTTCCGGGAAGGACCCGCTGGACTTCCTGGAGCGCGTGGACGAGCTCCGGACATGTTATGGAGTCACGACCGCCCAGCTGTTGTGGTGCATTCCGGAACTCCTGCGCGGAGATCCGCTGCGCTGGTACCGAAACCACCGGGTCGCCTGGACAACATGGGAGGATTCTGTGCCGCTTTCCGGAATCACTTCCTCCCGCCGAGATACCGAGCGCAACTGCGGCGAAAAATATTGGAGCGCCGCCAGCGCGCCGGGGAGGCATACCGTGAGTACGAGACCGCCATGCTCACGATGATGCGCCGTAGCGGGGATGACAATTACCTGGACAACGCAATGCCGCTACTCTATGACAACCTAGATGTCGGCTACAAAATGTTCATAGGCGCACACGAGATCCGAGATGTAGCCCACTTGGGACAACTAGCCCGCCAGTACGAGGATATCGTCCAGCAACGCGAGGAACAGGGGCGACCGGTACGAACCACCGGCCCCACGGTCGCTGCTCTTCTGTACGACCATGAAACGTGTTGCTGGAAGTGCAAACAGCCGGACATCATGGCCGAGCCTGCCGGACAACCAGCCGTAAAATTCTGCTCACGCTGCGGCAAGGACGGCGTGTTAACCCGCCAATGTCATCCCACGGCGGGAAACGAGTCCGCGGCCGGGAGTGGCGCCGCCACGACCCGGCCCTCCGTATAAAATATCAGCCAAGACCATACCTGACCATCCCGGTACCAGCAACGCCCATTAAGGGCACTAATTGACTCTGGAGCCGAAACGTCCTTAATCGATATTCGATCGCTACGAGACGAAGATCTCCCACGAGGGGAAGCCGGCCGGATCACGCTGGCAGATGGGACCGGCAGTCCGACATACGGTCGGACTTGGCTCCACGTAGAGGTGGGACGGCAGAAGTACCGCCATCAATTTACCGTGATGGCCAACCTGACCGCGGAAGTCATCATCGGGGTTGACCTCTGGGCCCGGCTCCAGATTGCGCTGCCGCCGCCCCCGAGGAACTTCCGGCGATTACAACCACCCCGAGTGGGGATCATAGAGGGGGGCCTGACGACCAGGACGGACGAAGAGGAAGCCAGATTCAACCAATTCCTGACGAGCGAACTGGCTCTCTTCGATAAAGTCTCCGGGCCGACCCCATCGATCCGCCACCAGATTCGGGTGTGCCCCGGCACGAGCTCCATCAAGCAGCGCTACCGACCACGGAACCCGGCTATGCAAGCCATCATTGATGAGGAGGTCGCAAAGATGGAGGGCGGAGGGAGTGATTGAGCCCTCGTCTAGTGCCTGGAGCTCCCCCGTCGTCCTCGTCCGGAAGAAGGACGGCGGATACCGCTTCTGTATAGACTTCCGGAAAGTGAACGAGGTAACCGAGCGAGACGCCCTACCCTCTACCGCAGATAAGTGCAACTTTGGACCGACTACGCGGGGCCCGCTACCTATCCTCGTTAGACTTGAAGAACGGGTACTGGCAAGTTCCATTGACTAAGGACAGCAAGCCAATCACTGCGTTCACCGTGCCCGGCCGGGGTCTCCGCCAATTTACCTCCTCCCGTTCGGCCTGCACTCCGCGCCGGCAACCTTCCAGAGGTTGGTGGACACCGTGTTGGGCGCTGACCTGGAACCGCACGTATTAGTGTATCTCGATGATATTATTGTGTTAAGTACTACACTGGACGAACACATGAACACTTACGAGAGGTATTCCGGCGGTTGCGGGAAGCTCGATTACGCCTCAACACGGAGAAGTGCCACTTCTGTAGAAGTGAGCTGCGCTACCTCGAACACTTGGTCACTCGCGACGGCATACACACCGACCCGGCCAAGGTAATCGCCATTACCGCCTGGCCAGCTCTGAGGACGGTGAGGCAAGTCCGCCAATTTTTAGGCCTTGCCTCCTGGTACCAGAGGTTCGTCAAGAATTTTTCCGCGATTGCGGCACCGCTGACGGAGTTGACAAAGAAGAAAGTGAGATGGAAATGGGGATCAAGGGAGGAAGAGGCCTTTGAACAACTGGAAAAGGCTCTTACCACGGCCCCAGTGCTTGCATGTCCAGATTTCCAGAAACCATTCTCATTGCAGACGGACGCCAGTCAGCACGGCCTGGGAGCAGTGTTAACTCAGAACCTGGAGGAAGGCGAGCGTGTGATCGCCTATGCTAGCCGGACTCTCACCAGGCGGAGAAAAACTATAGCACTACCGAACTAGAATGCCTGGCTATTGTGTGGGGCATTCGTCGCAGTATTTGGAGGCTACACTTTCACCGTGGTGACCGACCATCAATCCTTGAAGTGGCTGCAGAAACTGGAAACCGCCACCGGTCGGCTAGGGCGGTGGAAGTTTGAACTACAGCAGTACACCTTCAATGTAGCATACCGGAAAGGCTCGCAAAATCGCGTAGCAGACGCGCTGTCGCGCGTCGCGCTGTCGCGCGACCCCGCAGTCTGCGAAATCAGGGAAGCCACCGGATGCTCATGGTACGAGCCGCTCAAAAAACGGGGCGCCTTGCGGGACGCACCCAACTTGTTAACACAGAAACGCTGAACACACATTTCTTCCGAGAAGCTACCTTGAATTAGCCCTTCACCCGAGTAACGCACCGACGCGGCAGCGAGCGAGGCGTCGCGGAATAGGCGAGCCGGGCGCGACGGTGGGGCGACCGATCATACCGAACCCCGCGGGCATTACCGTTACATATTAATATCTGCAACATGGAAGTTGAAGAACTGAGTAGCAGAGTAGAATAAAGTAATTCTTTTATTAAGGCTTCTGTGTCCTCACTGCGGACATCTTGTTTTATGACGTCAGGAGCGAGAAATCACAAGCCAATGTACGACGTGAAATAGATAAAAATAAAATAAGATCCGTAGAAAATGAAACTTGTGATGGATTCAGTAATTATTACTAATAGCAATTACTACTAAATAGTAACTTTTAATGAGAAGTTTTGCTACTTTTGCAAAATTATAACTCTCGCTGCAAAAAAATATTGATATTATCCACCATATTTACTAGATGTGTTGTAATTTATGTTTTCTCCGCACAGTATACATTATAAATCTACGTATGCTGAAAGTGTATTAAATGACGTGTTCAAGTTGTCTCCACTTTTAACACACCTGGCAATTCAAATGTGTGTTGAAATAACATGTTTATATGTGTTCCTTAGCACACATATGTCACTCTAATTTGCCAGTTTAGTATATTCCCAACGAGAAATGACACATCAAATCGATGTCGCATTGACGTCGAAATAATCGAAATTACATCTTATCAAAATAATGTCGAAATGCAAAGCTTATTTCGATGTTTATGCTATATGATATTATTTAAGAAAAAGATTATTTATAACATGTATTCATCGTTAAGATTCTCAAATATGGCAAGTTATATATATTTTTTCCAAAATATTAATATTTTAAGAATCTAATCTCAAAATAAAATCGAATCGATATCGAAATGATATAATATCGATGTCTTTGCAAATAGAAATACATAATTTGCCATATCTAAGAATCTGACGATGAATATGTGTTATACATAATCTTTCTCTTAAAAAAATATCATATAACATATATCGAAATAAATTTAAAATCTCGGGCATTATCTCTAATTAGACCAATGTCCCATGGACGGAATTTTCAGCGGAACGAAACGTGCAGACCAATCACAGCCATTCTCTTCGTAAAAAGAATGGAGTGGCTGTGATTGGTTCGCACGTTCCATTCCGCTGAAAATTCTGTTCATGGGACATCGCCTTACATTCTGCATCCAGCAACAACCGTTGAAATATTATATTATTACATTAACGTTATATTATTGATAGTGACGGATATAAGTGACGAACAATACTGTAATATATCATTATGGAAGAACCAGCGGTAAGTATATTTTATGAAAGCTAGATTGTTTCATCTCTCAATAAAATCTCACCCTCTCACTTATTTTAATTAGAATTTTCTCTTTCTTATTTATTTATTAGAATAAATATTATTTACTTTATTCGAAATTTAATAACAGCCTTTTGTAACAAATAGGGTAATCTAACCTAAATGCAAAATACTCAGTGAACAGAATGTTGACTTTATGTTAGCAGATTAGTTATAAATGTGATAATTTCACAATAAAACCATAACCATTCATGTCTTTACTAAGCTCATGTTTTGTCTGCTGTAGAATCATATCAGCAGCATGCTGATATGATTCTACATCAGATTTGTGGCAGAAACTAATCATGTCCCATACATAATTTGTTCGATTTCTGCCTCTAATCTGCTGTCAACTTGCTATATCAAATTGCTATTTAGTTTCTACTGTCAATTTGGTAGCACAGCATGTCAGCAGGTTCTGTCAAAATTTTGACTGTTAGGCAAAACCATTATGTAGAATAGATACTCAATATTCAGTCGAAATAGAATTATTGATGCGTCGAAATTAAATCATTAGTGACTCGCAATCGAATCATTAATAAGTCGAAATCGCGTCATTATTGAATCGAAATCGATTCATTATCCCGTCGTAAATTCATCGAAACGTGTGACATAAATAAATAAAAATCGATGCTTTTATCAATTAGTTTTCGATACACATTTTCGATGTCGATTTGATATCATTTCGATAAGTCATTTCTCGTTGGGATTAGAAGCGGAGACAGCTTAAACGCGCTATTTAAGCACATTTTTAGCGTACTTAGATTTACAGTATCTTCACTGATCAATAAGTGAACTTTTTACTGACAAAATCAGCATATTTTCACTGATTCATTCAGTATTCCAAGTTTCACTAATTTTTCAGTTGAATTTCACTAATTTCCAGTGGCATACTTTGGACTGTGGCATTCAGTAAATAATCGCTGATAATCAGTGACTATTCGCTGATTCAGATTTAGAGAATATATATTAATATGTGAGCGAGATTCTGTAAATTAAGAAAGAAATGGAAGATCTCGCGCAAATCGAACGAGAACTGTTGGAGCAACCCACTCGTATGAATTCGCGTTTATGACGCATGAGTGCAAAAGTGTGATGAATATATCAAATATTTGGAAGAACAAAGTAGAATAAAACAACCGCGATTGTCGATTGGTGCCGCGCAATCAGTGGTGGCTCGTATTGCACGACTCGAGGGATTGAAAATCTCTGTGCAAGAACGCTTATACACGTAGGTGCTGGACATGCATCAAGAGATGCAGAATTGGTATGGAGAGAAATTGATACGGCGTTCAAAAGCCTCATATCAACCGGTCCGGTTATTAACGCGAACCATATCGAACCTCTTCGATTTCTCCAAGATGTGAAGAGTACGGTGCTCGAGCATGTATGAAGTGCTACGAACAGACATGGCAATCAATCTCAAAGTGAACACTGTGTTCAATGGTAAGTTCATCACGGGTGACAATCGCGTATTCAAAAGTATTAACACGAGAAACTGTGAACTTTTTCCAACTTCGGATTTGCAAGAGTGGTACGAGCAACGCATCATCGAGCCTATCTTAACATCTTTGGAAGAATTTCAAGAACATGATACCAGATGGGCACTGTTGCGCATACTTGATCTCACAGTCAATGTGAGCAAGTATAATCCACTGCATGCGGGATGCAACATCGAATTGCCGTGCGAAATGGAATTAAAAAGAGCAGTGATAAACGGGCAAACTAAAAACAACGCATATGTTGCATGGTCAGTGGTCGCAGTATTATATCCGGCTGAAAGAAATGGAGACCAAGAATCTTCATACCCACATTACAATATTTAATCTTGAGGATATTGAATTCCCCATAACAATTAAACAAATTACAAAATGTGAACAGTTAAACGACATATCCGTTATACACTATATAAGATAAAAAGGAAGCAGGAAAAATCATATACGATTGTTCCGATACGTTTCAACGATAAGAAGGAAAAACATATAAATTTGTTATACAGGGTGTTATAAAAATCCGGGAAGACCAGAATAACTCGAAAAATATGAGTCCTAGAAAAAATGCGAAGCACTGGGTTTTCATGATTTTTTTTCCTAGCTATCTGACGGCGACTTTGGATTTGACCTTGACAATGACCTTGAAGGTTATTTTAAGGTCAGGTCAATTTTTTAAAATAGGACCCTATACTTTTGACCACAGAAATGAAAAGAGCGGAAAATTTTACGTTCGGATATGACCTTGAACACTGCCAAATTTGACCTCTGAAGGTCACATAAAGGTCTAAACTTGTTTTAGGCTGAAAATACGAATATCTTCAAAAATGCACCTGCTAGGGAGCAATGTTACACATAAGAATCAGAATGTAGAGGTCAACGAGGGACATTCAGCCGTGACCTTGCCCTTATTCTCAAGGTCATGAGTTAAGATTATTATTAAGATCAAACCGGATTTTTAGGACTGAAAATCCATACTTTTGGCCTAAAAGTGCCAAGATTGAAAAATTTTACGTTCAGATATGACGTTCTCAACTTTGACCTTGTTCTTAAGGTTGTGTGTCAGTCATAACAAGGTGAATTAATTTTTTTAGGCTGGAAACACATATTTTTACCCCCATAATGAGAAGAGTGAGATTTTACGTTACGTACGAGGTCACACTCCGATTGTTGGTAATTCCTCAATATCGGGCGCCATTTTGCATCAGTCATCTTGAATTTGTAAAATCCAAAGTTGGATTCGATTTCAGAAACGACTTCAAAAACTCCTTAAATGAAATCCAATTTTTGTTATTCTTAAATATCGGCCGCTATCTTGAATCGGCCATTTTGAATTTGCAAAATCCGACGTCGGATTCGGTTCCCTAGTTGACCTCTACATTCTTATTCTTATGCGTAACATTGCACCCTCGCAGGTGCATTTTCGAAGATATTCGCGTATTCAACCTAAAACAAGCTTAGACCTTTATGTGACCTTCAGAGGTCAAATTTGGCACTGTTCAAGGTCATATCCGGAAGTAAAATTTTCCGCTCTTTTCATTCTTGGGGTCAAAAGTATGGGGTCCAATTTAAAAAAATTGACCTGACCTTGAAATGACCTTCAAGATCATTGTCAAGGTCAAATCCAAGGTCACTGTCAGATAGCCAGGAAAAAATCATAAAAACCCAGTACTTCGCATTTTTTCTATTACTCATATTTTTCGAGTTATTCTGCTCTTCCCGGACTTTTATAATACCCTGTATATGCAAGGTCCATGAGACCACAACGTGGGATACATCATGTGGATTAAGAATTTGCTCACCTTGTGAGCTCACAACTAAGTAAAAAAATGCAATAAATATTTATGTGATCGATAAAGATATTTTATGAATGATATTTTATGAATATCATATAACAAAATACGATATAAAAGAAAAACTCGTAATAATCATTTCCTTTTTTCATTACAGTTGTTTGCATTATTTTCATTCAAACGAAAAACTGGAGAGTCACACCATAGATTGCAGCAAGTTGTATGGTTGTGCAATCATCCTGCCAACAGAGGACAAGTGGGTCAACTTTATTAACTACAGCGGAAAGGAACGGGTTCAATTCGTGGTATACGCCGATCTGAAATGTATTCTGGAAAAGACGTCAAACGAAAAGAAAAAATCGTATTTATATCAGCATCATAAGGTATATAGTATAGCTTATTATGTACGATGTTCTTATGACGAATCATTATCCGCATATCAGTGTCGCCGTGATCCGAATTATATTTTATCGTTCGTCAAGGAATTTAAACAATTGGCGCATCATATAAAAGTTATTTTGTCTACTGTTACGTCCTGCGGTCTCCGCGTATACTAGATCTTTTATAAATAGAGCGAATTGACACTTTAAATGATAGATTCAACAAACATGTTTCGCGACCCTTCGTACACGATGACATCACCGATCATCACATACCGATTTCTCTTTTTTCTTTATCTTCCCCTAGACCAAAGTCCTCTAGTTGTTTGTCAGGAAAATCCATTGAGTCACATCCTCACGAACTCACAACTTTTCCCGTCATATTACCCAATAATTCTCATTAAACCTAACGGCAACGTCCCGTTATATTACCCAATAATTCTCACTAAACCTAACGGGATGACGAAATCTCTTATCGCCATAGATATTCCATCCTTTACAATAATGCAACGCAACTCCAAAATCCCGCCTCTAGAAAAGTTCTAACAAACTTTAGACCCTGACTCAATTCTAAACTCCCACTTCCGAAAATGTTAACAACAAAGATCTAATAGATGGACATAGACCCTTAGACCCTGACTCAATCCTAAACTCTCACATCCGAAAATGTTAACAACAAAGTTCACAATTTCCACAACCCCATTCTCTCAACCGAGGTGACGTTTTAAGTAAAACGAAAAGACTGGTACATTATTCGCCTGACCAGCACCGAAGTTAGAACCGAAGTTCAGCACTCAAATATCTTTCTTTTGATTTTCGAAGTTTATACTCAGGCATTCGGACGTGGAGTTACG
Organism: Harpegnathos saltator; assembly: GCF_003227715.2. Lineage (NCBI taxonomy): Eukaryota > Metazoa > Arthropoda > Insecta > Hymenoptera > Formicidae > Harpegnathos > Harpegnathos saltator. Next base: position 37,328 of record NW_020230176.1, on the reverse strand, counting down.
TCTTTCACAGTTTAATTATTATCGGCCGCCTAAAAAAGAGAACAGAGTCATGTGTAACATAACTATTGTCGAATTGGAAATCACGGAGCGACCGAGCCAGTTGCACACCCACGCAGACCAGCAACAATTTTCTTTTGGTTGCCCTCCCTCTCTCTCTCTCTCTCTCACCACATCAGAACCAGCAGTAAGTTTTACTTTCTTTATTATCTACCCTTCCTATAACCATTTTATTAATTCCCGTTATTATGGAAATCCGATTTCAGTGGGTCATTATCACAACATTAGAATAACTATCAAGAGTATTTTCCAAACGCTCGAGTCAATTTTTGACACCAGAGATCCCGACCAACTAGCATCTCGGGTCCACTATCTCCGAGCGATAGTTAACATAGCACTAGGAACCGACTACCACCCAGCTCCTACGCTCCTATCCCTTACCTTCTCCCTCATTTTCCCCTTGGTACTTCGCCTTCTTCTCCTACACGCGCGTCTATGCCTTCAACCCCTTCGATATCCTATTTCCCTGTTTCTTTCTCCGAACAACTCACTCCTCAAAATTCACCTGACCACTCTCGTTCCCCTTCACCCGACTGATCCTCTACGTTCGTTTTCCTTTTTTTCCCCATTCTCCCCAAAACACACACACGTACACATACATATATATCGCGTAATTGTAATTCGTTGTCATTAAAATATACCGTTTGTTAGCTTAATAAATTTGTTTGCTCGATTTATTTTTCTCACCTAATTGATTTTAAAATCACCTGCCTACTCTATTTTCCTCAACTGTCGCTCATGGTCCTATCCCCGGTAAAGGGATTCGCGTCCCTGACCGAAAAACGGACCGTTCGTCGTACGTCAGAGACCAAGTAAAGGGACCTGTCGGGTTCTTGACCAATTCCCTGGCACGCGTATACGATCGACGCTCGCCTTTCCGGCGAACGGAGAAGTTGTGCTCCTCCTCTAGGACGTAACACTACTAATATCCCGATGGAAATTTTCACACAAGAATAGTGTTCAGCATTTTATAGCGCGACGCATTGTCACATATGCGAAAAATCATTCACAAGCAAAGATACACGCGTACGCGAATATTGTCATTTAACCGAGAGGTTAAACAGAGACTCTGCACATTCCAATTGCAATTTAAATTATAAAGATTCTTGCTGCATTCCGGTAGTTTTCCATAATTTGTCAGCTTATGACGCTCATTTCATAATTAAGGAAATAGCCACCACGTTCGAAGGCTCCATCAACGTACTACCAATAACGAAAGAAAAATATATTTCATTCACCAAATATGTTAAAGATACAACAAGTAAAACATCAAACTTACAAAATTATATTCAATTGCGGTTCATCGATTTGTACAGATTTCTCAGTACGAGTCTCGATAAATTAGCATCGTTTCTTAGTAAAGACAAATTAAAAATTGTTCAATCCGAATTTAAAAATTTATCCGCCGAAAATTTCGATTTATTAACGCGAAAAAGTGTCTTTCAATATAAATATGTGGATGGCATTGCCAAGCTGCAGGATCATTGTTTGCTACCGCGCGAGTTATTCTACAGTTCGTTAATAGGTGATATACCAGGTCTGTAAATATGAAACTGGAATTTGCCCATAGATGGCCCCAACTGTCAATGTAGTTACCGTCAAACCGCGTCATTGGTGCCATTTCCATTTGTTGACATCTGACAAAGATTTTCAACTCACAACAATACAAATTTCATTCAATAGCATAGTTTGTAATAGCGTTGAACATGGCGAATTTTGTGCCTGGAAGCTACGATTGCGGACAGCATTGATTTTCTGTTACCATTTGAATAAAACTGCTGCAGAATCGCATCGAATGCTTATCGAAGCTTATGGTGAGCATACTCTTGGCAAATCACAGTGCTTTGAGTGGTTTAAAAAATTCAAACGTGGCGATTTTTACGTGAGAAACGAAGAACGTGGAAGACCACCGAAAAAGTTTGAAGACAGCGAATTGTAAGCATTGTTGGATGAGGGTGACGCTCAAACGCAACAACTCACAGATCAATTAAATGTGACACGAGAAGCCGTCTCCATACGTTTGAAAGCCATGGGAAAGACCCAGAAGATGGGAAAATAGGTTCCACATGAATTGAATGAAAGACAGCAGGAAAACCGAAAAACCACTTGCGAAATGCTGCTCGCCAGGTAAAAAAAAGTCATTTCTCCATCGAATTGTGACTGGCGATGAAAAGTGGATATATTTTGAGAATCCTAAGCGTAAAAGATCACGAGTAACTCCAGGCGAACCATCGACATCGATTGCAAGGCCAAATCGCTATGGACGGAAGACAATGCTCTGTGTTTGGTGGGATCAGAAGGGTGTGATCTATTATGAACTGCTAAAACCTGGCGAAACCGTTCATACTGAACGCTACCGACAACAATGATCGATTTGAATCAAGCTTTGCGTGAAAAACGACTAGAATATCAAAAAGGGCAACACAAAGTGATTTTGCATCATGATAACGCACCATCACACACAACAAAACTGGTCAAGGAAACGATTGAGGTGTTTAGTTGGGAAATACTTTCGCATGCGGTTTACTCACCAGACTTGGCTCCGTCCGATTATTATTTATTTGCATCGATGAGACACGCACTTGCTGAGCAGCGCTTTACTTCTTACGAAAATGTACAAAAATGGCTCAATGACTGGTTTGCCTTAAAAGAGCAACAGTCTTTTTGGCGTGGCATCCACAAATTGTCAGATAGGTGGGAAAAATGTATAGCTAGCGATAGGCAATACTTCGAATAAAATAATTTTATCATTTTCATACAATAAATGTGTATTTTCTATACAATAATTCTGGTTTCATACTTACATACCTGGTACTATCTGAAAGCGATTACACGCACGCCGGAACGTATGAGAACGGTTTTATATTCAAACTTTGGGCGAATATAGCGATTTATACTTGAAGACTAAAGTTTGTTATTGGCTAATATTTTCGGAAATTCTCGCGATAGTTGTATCAAAAGTTATGGTCTAGATCCCACGTCATTAAGTATGAAATGTTCGATTTCGAATCAAAAGTTTGGTCTGTTATATCTCAAACCAAAAATAGTAAAATTAATCAAAGTATGCGTCTAAGGTATCGACATAATTCTGCTATTTTAATGATAGCTTACTTATAGCCAGCAGCGTTTTCCACAGTTTGTTGAGAATTGAATATTTTTCCTTGCAAGAAGTGGTAGTCAGTTGGTGCAAGGTCTGGTGAATATGGTAGGTGACAGAAAGTTTCCAAATCCAGCTGCTTAGTTTGAGCAACATTATTTATGCGACATGTGGTCGAGTGTTGTCTTGCAAGAGGATTGGCCTGTTTCTATTGACCAATCTCGGCTGCTTAATCGCAAGCATCCTCATCATTTCTTCCAGTTGATTACAGTAGACATCCGCTGTAATTGATTGACCAGGTTTCATGAAGCTGTAGTGGACAATACCAGCGCTGGATCACCAAACAGACACCATTAGACTTCTTTTGTGAATATTCGGTTTCGGACTGTGTTTCGGCACTTCATCTATATCCAATCATTGTGCCGGACGCTTGCGATTGTCGAAAAGAATCCATTTTCCATCACACGTAATAATACGATGTACTAGGTGCGCAATTAAGTTTCCGGGTTTCACATATGAATGGCGCTAACGACACATGTAGTTGACATACATGTCTGAAGTTGTGCTTTTTTTATAGCTTGGACATCTGTTGACAATAACCAGTCGTAATACTAACACATATCGCAACGCAAAAATATTTTTTCTAACAACGAAGATGTCGAGTTTTGTGCCAAATAAACAGCATTTGAGGGAAGCTTTGCTTTTCTGCTTTAACTTAAAAAAAAAGTGCAGCTGAAGCACGTCGTTTGCTTGAGGAGGCCTACGGCGAACATGCACCATCGAAAACTACCTGGGAAGATTGGTTTAAACACTTCAGAAGTGGCGATTTCGACACTGAGGATAAGGAGCACTCCGGAAGACCAAAAACAATTCAGAACGCCGATCTGCAAGCGTTATTGGATGAAGATGATACGCAAACACAAGATCAACTTGCGGAGCGGCATTAAACATGACTCGCCAAGGTATTTCCAAACGTTTACATGCCATGAGAAAAATTCAAAAGGAAGGAAAATGCGTGGCGCATGAATTGACTGAAAGACAGATGGAAAATCAAAGAGCCACTTCCGAAATTTTGCTTTTGCAGCATGAAAGAAAGAGTTTCCTGCATCGAATTGTTACTGGCGATGAGAAGTGGATATATTTTGAGAATCCCAATCGCTAAAAATCGTGGCTTTCACCTGGCGAAGCATTAACATTGACGGCACGGCCAAATCGCTTCGAAAAAGAGACAATGCTCTGCGTTTGGTGGGATCAGAAAGGAATCGTGTACCATGAGCTGCTGAAACCGGGCGAAACTGTTAATGGGTATCGCTACCGACAACAACTGATCAATTTGAACCATGCATCGCTCGAAAAACGACCAGAATGGGACACGAGACACGAACGAGTGATATTGCAGCACGACAACGCTCCGTGCCATCGCACTTCCATCGTCCAGTACACCATCAGAACGCTGAAATAGGATCTGCTACCGCACCCGCCGTATTCTCCAGACCTGGCCCCTTCCGATTATCACTTGTTCCGGTCGATGGCGCATGGCTTGGCTGGGCAACACTTGGCCAATTTCGAAGAAGTGCAAAATTGGTTGGATGAATGGTTTCGGTCCAAAGACGCGTCGTTTTATCGTCACGGTATTCATGTATTGCCAGAGAGATGGCAAAAATGTGTAGCTAGCGAGGGACGATACTTTGAATAAACCAGTTTTTGTATTTCTCTTGAAATTTTCCATTTTTCATTGATCAAAGAAACCCGGAAACTTAGTTGCGCACCTAGTAAAAATGGTTCGCCTTTGTGTCGTGATAGTAAAGAAAAGTAAGCTTCGTGACGATTTCTCTTCTCACGCTCGTTTAAATCATGCGGAACCCATCTATTAAGCTTCTTTACCTTGCCGATTTGTTTCAAGTGATCCAATATCGTTGGGATAGTAACGTTAAACCTTGTTGCTAATTCACGCGTAGTTTGAGATGTGTCCGCTTCCACTACAGCTTTCAGCTCATCATTATCCATCTTGGGCTCGGGTGGCTTATTTTCAAGATTAAAATCGCCAGAACGAAACTTCTCAAACCACGTACGTACCACAGTATGTCGTTCTCAAACGACGTACTGTGCGTTCATTAGCTACATCTTCACTAAATATTTCGTTGATATTTCGAGTTGTCTGCGCTGCGTTGGTTCCACAACGGTACTCATATTCGAAAATAACACGATATAACGAATTTTTAACTTATCCATGGTTACACAAAGATTGCTGTAACAAAGACATTTCGAAAAATAATCACAAATCAAAACATGCGTTTGAAAGAGTGATGATGTACCTTCACAAGAAAGAACCAAGGACTGTAAAGATAAAATGTCAGAAATATCGACTGTCGAATTTAGTACTCGAGGAAATCGGACATTTCATATTTAACGACCTAATATTGTTACACATTGCCAGGTTTCACGTGGGACGCAATGTTAAAATATACAAAACTTAATTTTGAACTACTCACAGATATTGATATGGTAATGTTTATCGAACGCGGTATACGCGGTGGTCTGACAAGGGAACGATCGGGGCGTCCCTCACCGATTTGAATGGGCATTGGATATGTTGTAGAGGATCAAAAAATATTAGACACGTATTTTTTTTATATGTGCTTATCTCGAGGTTTAGGGGTTGAAATCACCTCGGATTTTTTCGTTTTTATCAAATATCTTCTAAAATATGAGAGATATGAAAACATAGTAAATGTAAGAGTTTTACAGTATTTGATGCTCTTTGCACCTGTCAATTCAAATTTTTCAAAATATCAAATTTACACTCCCCGTTCCCCCCTCCACTCATTATTTTTGCAAATTTCAAAAATTTTGTAAGAACAAAAATTAAAGAGCATTGAATTCCCAATCCATCCATATATAATAGTATGAATAGTATGATTCCTCGATTCAATTTTTAGAAAAACAGTACGATGACATCGTGATGGGCACTGAACTGTGCGAGTAGGTAGGTACTGTTACGTGGCGTTCTTTCTCTTCAGTTGCGCTATGCTTAATAACTATCTGTGCATAATTTATCCTACTGCAAGATGAAAACGAATTAATTGTAATATGCCATATATTATAAAAAAAAAAAAAACAGTGAGTACAGATAAATGTGCATATGTGGCAACAGTGGCAAATGCGTGTGCAGCGTCGCTATTTGTACAGAAATTTCCAATGTATATTTGTACATTTCTTGAAATAAGTAAGTTTATTGTAATGGCAAGTCGACACACGATCAAGACGAGTTAAAATAAAGTCGGAATGCATGAAACATAGGGAAACAGAGATTCTATTACCTCTGCAAGAAAGAACAAGCGTGCGATATGAAAATATAACACAGCATTAACAATTGCTAAACAATATATAACGAAGAGCTTAATACTAATTACGCAATAATAATATAGAAGAACAGGATAAAGAGGAATAATATAATAAATTGTGGAAGAATAATACTGGCAATAATATATATTTAACAATATATGTGATAAAGAAACAGTACACAATTTGCATATGAACACGAGCGCGAATAATGAATTTGTATTATTTTTATGGTACATATTCGTTGGAAAGGTGATGATTATGGAAAAATGTGTCATACACAATGATTTTTTACACCAAGAACAAGTAATTATAACAGTTTGGCCACAAATATCGCATTTTATGTTTAAATCATTTTGAAAGCAAAATTCAACCGGTGTTTGAAACTCTGTTGGTCTAGTCTGTATATATCCACTTTTAAACCAGGCATATTTAAATCAATTTTGAAATCTGGGCGACGAGAATTGATGATGCGTTAATGATTGCAATTTCAATATATTATTTCTAGCATGAAGATCAATTGCAAGATTTACTAACATAACAGTATCAGAAAAATGCCTAATAAAATTTTTCCATGGTCGGAAGTCGTATACATCTAACGGTTGTATTTTTCCTGTTGCACCGGCTGGAATTGTTAGGAAAACAATATCTGTTGCAAAATCTGTTCTCGTCTCCTCAATTATGTTGGGACAATGTCCATTCCAAGAATCTAATAATAATACGGATTGTAGGCCAACATTCGGAAAAAATACTTCTTTCAACAAAGATTTTATATGACTCGATGTTAATTTGCCTGATTTAGAAGCCGTAACAAAAATATTAGGTGCTTTGAACATAGTTTCTTCTACTCTAGGACCGAATGTTCCTGTTACTTCCTTTAAATTAATAAAAAGAGGCGATAATAGTCTACCATCTGCAGAAATAATCGGCTGTATAGTATAACTGTGTGTGGTTGCTGATGTAGATTGTATTACAGCTTCTATATTTTTTAGACTTTTTTGGGATAAAGTACGACCAGAGTGAAATTCAAGTTGGAATCCACTCTGATCCGAATTATAAACATTGTCTACGCCGTATCGTTCAATATAATATTTTATATTTTCAATAAATGTAAAGGGTGTCTCAAAATGAGCTGACATTTTAAATTGCGCGCCATTTTTTTTATGGCGAACGTAGAGTACTAATCTTTGACAACTGGCATCAGGAAGTATTGAGGTTTAGTCATGAAGAATTACACGATCGAGCAACGCATAGAAATTGTGAAAATTCACTATAAAAATGGTGAAAATTTTGCAGAGACGGTTCGAAAAGTCCTCACGTCTTTTGGTTATCATAACGCACCATCTCGCAACACTATGGTGCATTTAACAAAAAAATTTGAGGTTAGTGGTTCAATTTTGACCGCGAAAAGCAGTGGCCGTCTCGTACCGGTCGATCGAATGAAAACATAGCCGCAGTAAGTGCGAGTGTTGACGAAAGTCCTTCCATCTTGATTCGCCATCGTGCTCAGCAATTGGACATTTCAAGATGCTCTGTGCAGCGAATTTTGACGAAAGATCTGTATTTGCATGCTTACAAGATCCAATTGACACAAGAACTGCAACCAGCAGACCATGAGCAGCGCCGTACATTCGCCAATTGGATATTGGAGCATCAACAAATCGATGGTGATTTTTCGAAGAAAATCATCTTTAGCGATGAGGCGCATTTTCAACTTAATGGCTACGTGAATAAACAAAACTGTCGAATTTAGGGGATCGAAAATCCAAAAGTGATCCAACAGCTTCCCATGCATCCACCACGAGTCACTGTTTGATGCGAATTTTGGGTTGGAGGAGTGATTAGACTGAACTTTTTTGAGAATGCTGCGGGAAATGCGGTTACCGTCAATGGTGTTCCTTATCGTGACATGATAACCAACTTTTTATGGAAAGAATTGAACGGCATGGACTTGGAAGACATATTCTTTCAACAAGATGGCGTATCCTGCCATACTGCGGACGAAACAATGCAGTTATTGCAGACGAAGTTTCATGGTCGTGTCATTTCGCGCCGCGGCGATGTGAATTGGCCATCAAGATCGTGCGATTTAACGCCATTGGACTTCTTTCTTTGGGGTTTTCTGAAAGGAAAAGTGTATGCCAATGATCCACAAACCATTCCGGAGTTCAAGGAAAAAATGACACGCACCATTAATGAAATTAGTCCGCAATTATGTCAAAATGTCATTAAAAATTTTGTCAAAAGAATGAACGTTTGCAAACAGGATCGAGGCGGCCATTTATCGGATGTTATGTTTCACACATAACCTTCATATTTGTACCTTATATTATTATAATAAAATGTTATTATTATTATATTATGTTATTATTATAACAATAAAGTAAAAACATTCGTACTTTTCAAATAAATAATATGTTTTATTAATAAATTAAAATGTCAGGTCACTTTAAGACACCCTTTATTACACTTATCTTCTAAATCTGTTTTCGATAACAATGATTTTTTTGTTACAAATTTTGTTATTTTTCGAGAGACGATATCATATGAAGTTTTGTATCTTTTTACCCTTGTTTCGGAAGTTTTGAATCCTACCATATTTTCCTCTTCTTGTGCTCGAGAAGCCCATCGAGCAATGTCAATGTCATGAATAATTATTCTATTTTCAAGCGCTTCATTAAAACGGTTTATTGTATATTCAGAAATTCTTTTTAATTTTTCATCTCTGTTGCCACCTGCACTGATTTGGTCCTCCCATCGCATTGTGGGCTGAGATACTCCAAAAAGTGACCAAAAACCAAGGTCAAAATATCGATAAAACATTAAAATTTTCGTAAAATAGGCAGTTGAAATTAACTATTTCCAGAATTGCATATTGATTGAATAATTAGTTTGTCCTTAATAAAAGTAGAAAGTTTAAAATTGTATAGAAATGATATCCTTCGGTTATCCGTATAATATTTTTTTTATCTAAAATTATCTTACATCCTGAAGTCTATATATGATTTTGTTCATCTATATAAATGAGAAAACCAAGATTATAAACAGTGAAGGCTGTAATATGACTTTTAAGATATAAAAATCAAATAAATAATGTTGGAATGTATCGATTTTTAGATGTAAGTCCATCTATTTATCGCATGTTCCACAAAGTTCCACGGCTTTTTCGAAAAATGAATATATCATTGTATTCTACAGAATGTCCGCTTGAAAAAGAACTTGCGCATTTTTGCGCCTTTTTGTTTAAATTTCGCGAGACACCGCCCGCAAGCGGCTGGCGCCGGTCGGGCGGTGAAACCGAAAGGGTCGCCAGCGACGTCGATCGGCCTAACCGCCACTCCTTCACCCAGTCGGTCGTCGTAGCGCGGCGCATCGCCGCATAAGGTCTACTCGGGGAAGAAATCTCGCCTGGGGATAAAAGCAAGCGCGTCGCGCGTCTCGAGATCTTTTTGCACGGTCCATCGCCAATTGTGGCACTTTCTCTCTCTTATAGCTCGCTACATTTTGTACGCTGTTTCACATAGAAACTATCGACGGCTCAAGTCCGTCCGAATAGATTGCTGTCAGCGCGGTGATCCCCGTGCTCTGTCGCCACTCTTATCAAACATGGCAACTTTTACAAAAAAAGATATTTTAGATTTAATTCCAGAAAAGACAAATATTGATGTAGCTGTCATTTACATTTTAAACAAGTTAAGTACTTTTAATGTAAATATAACGGGAGACAATCTCTTGAAGTTAGAGCAAAGTATAGCGACTCTTCAAACTAAACGGAATACAAAATTTAATAATGCTCAAAGGAAGAAGACCAGATTTGAAAAAAATAATTCTGCATGGCTTGATTCGATATTCAACATTCACACTGATACTTTAATAAAAGAGCCAGTGCCTTCTGTTTCACATTCTGGTCCAGGGTGCCCATCTCTTGATTTCGTAAACAAATCTTCTAAATCCAAAAAACGAGAAATTGCACAAATAAGTGCTGAATGTAATTATGATTCTGCTAAAATGTTATTGATGCTGCAAAGCATTCAGGACAAAAAGATTTACAAGCAGTCTTAGATGAACTTTCAAAAAGTCCAGAACGTCCGCACAAAGTTAAGAAAATTTTGGATACTGCTTCTTCTTTAATAATAATTAAGAAGACTCCCGAAGAAGCTTTGGCATTTCTTTTAAATAATTCTCTGTCAAAAAATGTATATACGAATATGCGTCTAGAAAGTAAGTTGTCTGGTGCAGACATATGGCCAACCTATGATGATATTAGAAGTAAAATCACAATGTAGGCCATCAAAAGATAAAGTATCTATTAGTGAAAATATTGCTGAAGTTACTCTTCAATCGCTACTAGATCACACTGCTCGACGAATCGTGAGCATGCAAGAAGATGTAATACTTCAAATTATGCGTAAAAACGATAATATTGTCATGGAAACCATATTAGCTTGTTCCTGGGGTTTCGATGGAAGCACGGGTCATTCTTGTTATAAACAAGCCTATAAAGATAGGCAAGATTTCAATGATGAAAATTTATTTGTTACATCTGTTATCCCACTTCGTTTGAATACATCCTCTAACATGATAGTATGGAATAATCGTATGACACAGTCTGCAAGGGTTTGCCGTCCAAAAAAACTAGAATTTATAAAAGAATCGACCGATATTATTTTAAAACAAAAGCAGTTAATGGATGATGAGATAAAAAATTTACGTGTTTGTACGATTGACTTAGCAGATTGCCAAATACAAGTACGTTTCTCTTTACATATGACTTTAATAGATGGTAAAGTTTTAAATACAATAACAGGTACTCGTTCGATGCAGACGTGTCCAATTTGTCACGCAACTCCTAAGGAATTTAACAATTTGTCTAATATAACAAGAGTTTTTATACCAGAACCAAAATCACTTCAGTATGGAATACAACCGTTACATGCTTGAATAAAGATATTTGAATGTAGCTTACATATTTCATATCGAGAAGATATTAAAAAATGGCAGATCAGAGGTACGAAGGACAAGGTTGAATGTGAGGCTCGAAAAAAAGCAATTCAAAAAATTCTATGGGATAAACTAGGATTAAAAGTAGATAAACCGAAACCATGTGGTTGCGGTACAAGCAACGATGGTAATACTGCACGTAGGGCTTTCGAAAATCTAGAAATATTCGCTGATTGTCTTCAATTAGATCGGCAATTACTTGCAAATTCTAGGACAATTTTGATAACATTGTCTTCTCAATATCCAATAAATATCAGTCGATTTAAAGAGTTATGTGATCGTACAGCCAAGCTCTATGTATCTTGTTATCCATGGTATCCAATGCCTTCATCACTGCATAAAATTTTAATTCACGGAGCCGATATTATCAGTTTTAGTATATTGCCAGTAGGTATGCTTGGTGAAGAAGCATCAGAGGCCAGAAATAAAGATTACAAAAGATACAGGCAATTTCATAGTAGGAAATATTGTCGTAAAGCTAATTTGGAAGACATATTTTTTCGAGCAATGGATACATCAGATCCTGTAATCTCAACTATTAATATAATAAGGTTAGTTGGAAGTAAAAAAAAATTATTTTTCCCTCCAGAAGTCATCGAACTTTTTGACATTCCTAAGGAAAATATGGAGGAAATAAGCGATGATGATGATTGCGAAAATAAATCTAATAACACAGATTTTTCAAATTCGATGTCAAACTTACGTGATTTGGATATAGAATTATCTAATGAAGATGATTAATTATTTAGACATGTTCGTGAGAAACGGGGATACTCACGATAAAAAAAGCATCCCGATTCGTGAGAGGCGAGGGGACTCACGATAAACAAGCACCCCGATTCGTGAGAGGCGAGGGGACTCACGATAAACAAGCACCCCCATTCGTGAGAGGCGAGGGGACTCACGATAAACAAGTACCTCGAATTACCGATAGGTAATATGGGATCTAAAATCGTACTGTAACCTCCACGTGGTAGATTCTGCAAACTACATTTTTGTAGGCTATCTACAGACATAAATTGTTTTACCAAAATAATAGATATTTTTTTTGCTATAAATATTAAACTGCTTAATATTAACAGAATATAAAGTAAATTCTTAATACATGTAACTATGTTTAGATATAAATAGAATGCAAATTTTATATTTGTCTGTGTGTGTTTGTGTGTGCGCATGCACGTATATTTACGTGTATATAAGTTTTACATATTACATACGTACGTACGAAAGGATATATAAACGACCTATAAAGACTGCATATGCATTTTTCATGAAATTCCGATAAAATTTTGGCGAATACGCTATTTTGAATCCTCCATTTTGAATTTTGACGTTATTTTTGAAATCAGGGACCTAAAAAACCCCTTATAACAAATTCCATGTCCATACGACGAGTAATCTTCAAGTTACCGAATTTTGGCACGAAATGGTGGGTCGCCAGCTCACTGTGCACTGGCAAAAACTGAGAATTTCGATCTTACATATGTATCTCAGAGGTCTTAAAAGCCCGTATAAATTTTGTCCGATCCAAAAATCTTCGATATTTTACAGGTATTATACATTTACAGGTTTTATACATTTGACAAATTTGTGCATCCGCCATTTTGAATAGAGGGTCTAATTTAAAAATCGGGCTCGATACAATTGTAGAGCAATTCATCGCGAGTAAATTTAAAAAAAAGCATGGAAATCGGTTAAGAATTAACCGTTAACGCCGTTTAGCGATTTTTGTCCACGAAAATACCCATTTGACCCACTGTGCATCGTCGTAATTGTCGCATCGATGTTACTTTCTGTATCTTCTTTTAACTCCTTCAAGCGATCTTGGTCCTGTTTTATTGCTCTTCCAGTATTCCACAGCTTGCTTTTTATAATCATTTGATATTCCTGATTCAACGGAGCTACAAATAACTTCTTCCGGGAGATACTCTCTTCTTTCATTTTCCTCTAATAAATCAATATTTTTCGCTTCTGGAACTTCATATGTATTGTAAAAATCTAAAGTTTCTACTTCTTCTATTTCAAATTCCTCTCCATTTTCTATTTCTTTTAACAAATATTCAATCTTCTCCTTCACTTCTACTTCTTTTGGAGTTATCGGACCTTGTGGAAAGTTAAGAGCAATGAAAGTTGTATAGAGTAACATTATAACATTCAAGGGATTAAATTGCATCATTCTGAAAAATATTAAAATGAAATATTTTTCTCGAACCATGATATATAAAATAATATATAAAATAAAACACACTTTATAATTAATGCAGTGATTTTCTTATGTTAATCCTGATGCCGCTTCTTCTTTCTGTCAAATATATTGTTACGTCCTGTAGATTTAATTAGTAAAAATTCTTTCCTCTCGCAGATTTATATTCTCCTAATATAACTATAATAGGAATATATACATATATAAATATAAATTAGGAAACAGGCCCATCTGGCGAACAGCCGTCGCGCCAAATGAAAGGCGATTCGGGAAAATTCCATATGAAACAGTGCCCTGTTGTAAAAATCTACGTCTTCGTTTAAAGTTTATATCTGGATAGTGTTCGCCAAGTGTGTCCGTCGTCCTAGCCATAAAAATTTGAAACTCCGCGCTAACAAACCTTCAGTAAAACAAAGCAACACAAAGCATTCTTGCTCTAAAACTTGAAACTTATATCTTCCCAATCCAAAACCATATGTGCCCTATCAGTCAACCAACAAAGCTTACTTCACTGATAGTCGTAAAATCTGATCTCAGCCTTTGATTTACGGCATTTTGATTTTTCCAGCCGGCCACTTGTATACATTTCTCTATCTCAAGAATCCACCACCTCCACGCTTGTCGCGCCTAATTCATTCAGCCAATCATATATCCACCTAAAACTATGAGACACCCACGCTCCACCCTTCAGCCCTTCCATATTCATATCTCCAAAAACTAACTGTCTCCTCCCACGATGTCTTTTAACTTTGCTAATGGCTGAGACTTTTTCCCACTAAGACCAATTCACCCCTTCCTCAAAGGCTATCTCTCTACCCATCCTGATAGTTTCTGCCTCCGATTATCACTATAAAAACCGCGGTAATCCGCCTCTGCGACACACTACTTCTACTTCTTCCATTACTTCTATTCTGAGAGACAGGAAAAAGAGCAGATTCACATAGATTCTAGATTCAAAAGTCAGACCTGTAAAAACGCGTCCTTAGACTCAAATTCGTCTTCGGTTTTGTTTCGGCACTACACATACTCTTACGTCCTCTGTCTTATTTTTTTTTTGGGGACAAAAATAAAAAGTTAGAATCAGTGCTATTGTGCCATAATTGGACAATTGGAAGGGAGTGGACGAGCACAACTTAACCTACCGAGCAGGAGCTACCAAACAACAATTTTATTTTTGCTCACCTTCAGGATAATAGGAGTCAGCAGTAAGTTCTGTTTTTTTTTTGCTTCTACCTTTTCTACCACCATCTTATTAATTCCCCATATTATTGAAATCCGTTTTTAGTGGGTCATTATTACAACATAGGAGTAACCCTCCACCACGTTTTCCGAACGTTTGAGGCAGTTTTTGATATTAGCGATCCAGACCAACTTACGTCTCAGATCCACTACCTTCGAGCCATAGTTAATATAGCGTTAGGAACTGATTATCACCCGGATCCTACACTCCTATCCCCTTACCTTCTTCCTCGTTTTTCCCCTGGTACTCCGCCTTCTTCTCCTACACACGCGTCCCCGCCTTCAACCCCTTCGATATCTTATTCACCAGTTTCCTTCTCCGAACTATCCACTCCCCTAAATTCACCCGACCACTCACGCCCTCCCTCACCCGACTAACTCTTTACTCATATTCCTACCTATTATTTTTTTTTTATTATTCCTCCTTTCTTTCACTTCTCATACATACACACATACACATACACAGACATTCTTCAACTGTATTAAACCGCGCCGTAATTCATTTTGTTATAATAGTCATTTTAATAAATCTGTTTATATTTCATTCTTTTTCCAATTGATTTCAAAATCACATATACCCTTCCAGCAGTCAACTCATGGTCCTATCCCCGGTAAAGGGATTCGCGTCCCTGACCGAAAAACGGACCGCTCGTCGTACGTCGGTGCCCGAGTAAAGGGACCCGTCGGGTCCCTGACCCGTTCACTGATACGCGTGTACGAACGAGGTTCGCCTTACTCGCGAACGAAAGGGTTGCGTTCCTCCTCTAGGACGTAACATACCAAAATTTTGGGGGCTCGTCCGGGATGATAAGAGTGACTGTTGAAAAGGGGTATGAATACGCGGTCTAAATCTGATAAAGACGAGGTGAAAAAAACTTTCCGCGGAGCTGTCGAGAATACACCATTTCGTCGTCCTCGCGAGTTAGAATCATCGGAACAACCTCAACATACATCTACACCATTCGTGCCACACAACCAACAAACTACCACTAATACCACTGAAACATTTCCTGCTCTTACATCTGACGTCGATACTTCAACTATCCGGAAAATTTTGAGTGATAGCCCACTTTCTCTCAGCGCATTTGGTATAACTCATTCACCTCAAAGAATTAATAAACCCCCGAGTCCTATCGCAGAAGTATCTGTCGAAGAAACTAGTTTTTGCGCTGAATCTACGCGGTATAAATCTTTTGATAATTCCTTATATTCTTTCCGTCTGGTTGTCACAGATAGTGAAATTGATCCCAGCAGTAAACTTACGGTAAAAGATCTTACGGAACAAAGCAATCATAGAGAACAATCTAATTTAGAACTTATTACAACCACAGAAACCATGAACGATAACGTAGTAACAAATAACTCTTCCGCTACTTTACGATATGCCGTAGAGGCTGTTCCTTTCTTTGATGGTCAAAATCTACCTGTAGAATATTTTATAGAAGGATGCGAATTAGCAAAGTCCATGTTACCGCCCAAAAACGAAAAATATTTGACTAAAATAATTCAAACTAGATTAACTGGCGACGCTCGTCATTCTGTACAAGACCAGGATTTCTCGCGGATTAGCCAGTTAACAAATTTTTTGAAACATGTATACGGCTCTTCTAAAAGCTTAATGCAATTACAAGTTGAATTAGGACGAAATTACCAACGGGCCGATGAAACGGTACTCACATATGCAAACAGAACGAAAGCAATAGGCAGACGTATATTAGAGGCACACCGAACCACGAATAACGGAGCAATAGATCGCTCTTATAAAACATCATTAGAAAATGAATTGGTTCACAGTTTCATCAGAGGGCTGAAGCCTGAAATAAAGCAAAGAATTGCCAGAAATTTAGATGTAACCGCAACTGTAGAAGAAGCTTTAAGAATTGAAAAAGAATTACGGGATATTTTCGAAATACGTGGGTTGCAAGGTTTTCAAGTCGATACAGATTTATGTCAAATATGTAAAAAATCCGGTCACACAGCAGATAAATGTAACCTAATATTACAAAATACAACAAGATCCTTGGGGACCGAAATCTTAGTCTGCCAAATTTGCAAAAAACGGGGCCATAGTGCAGATAAATGTAGATTCCGAGAAACTATCGGACAAAAGCCGGTAAAAATTGTACAAAGCGATTTCGTCTCATGCCAAATATGCTCTAAACCCGGTCATACTGCTCAAAATTGCCGTTCACTTAATAATCAGCAGGTTATATGCCAAAATTGCCAGAGACCTGGTCACGTCTCTAGAGATTATAGAGGTAATTCCTCTAATTTTACTAATATTATTTGTCAAATGTGCAATAAACCAGGTCATAACGCGAAGAATTGTTATTCAAATCCTAATCGGAATAATATTCCTAATAACGAAGTATGTCAATGGTGCGGGCGACGTGGACATCAAGCATCTCAATGTAGAGAAAGACAAGTTATTAATAGAAATTCTCCGAGAAATAACATCCAAATTATTTGTCAAATCTGCAATAGAACGGGACATAGTGCTCGTAATTGTCGCGAAAATCGGTCATCGGAAAATACTTCCAATTCTACAACACAAGATTTAGCAAATCAATGTAGATATTGCAAGGAAACGGGGCACACAATAGAAAATTGCATTTTGAGAATCGAAAATAATCGTAAGAAACAGGGAAACTTTCAAGGGTCTCCGACGGCGGGCGCGAACCGGGGAGCCGACGGATCGGGGCGCCCAGTGATGACTGCACTAACAGAAAACACAATAATCGAGCTCCAATAATTAGACCGGTAGAAATTAATTTGAATAAAGAAAGCTGCGTGCCTACTGTTCAGTTAAGTTTAAATGGAAATAGTTATTTTGAAACTTTCATGTTAGATACAGGATCGGGACCCAACTTTATTAAGGAAGCTCGCATTTCAGGAACTCCAGACTTAGATTCAACGCATATATTAAAATTAAATGGAATTAATAATTCACCCGTGTACACTATCGGAAAAATTACTAAGATAATTTTGGGAATTCCTGTTGACTTTCATGTAATTTCCGATGATTTTCCTATTCAATCTTGTGGGATATTAGGCAACGATTTTTTTCAACAAACTAAAGCTAAAATTGATTATTCAAAAGGTCACTTAGAAGTCTTAACCACTAAAATTCCTTTTTATTCACAAGAATCTGTAATAATTCCTGCGCACTCTAAAGCATTGTTTTTCGTGCGCATCGGAAATCCGCATATTAAAGAGGGATATTTACCCAAGATAACTATAGGAAAAGGTGTAGAAGTAGAATCAACCGGCTTAATAAAGAATATTGACGGTAAGGCTTACACTAACGTAATTAATTCTTTGGATACTGAGATAGAAATATTAATACCAACTATCAATATACGACCCGCGATTTTAAAGGATAACGAGAAGGATAACGATATTAAAGATGGAAATATTGAGAATAATAGAGATAACGAAAAACCTAAAGATAAAGGGGAATATATTCTTGACCGCGAAGAAAGAGAACCACGCAATGCGGCATCATGCGACGGCCAAGGTACATTTAATTATATACATATTAACTCACCGGAGGAAAATCTCGCAACCCCTGTCGAATCAAGAAATGTTGAAAACAAAAATTTTGAAAAGGGGAATCAATCTCAACTTCCCCGCCTAGTGACGAAAATTCAGAATAAGAAGCAAGGAGCGACCTTCCATGCTCCTATTAAACAAAAAGAAAAAATTAATCAACAAAAAAGTTCGAATCGACTCTTCTTGTAGGATTAGGCAAAGACTTAGATAAGATTTCAAGGAAAAATTCCCAATTCTCCTATCCAAACCACGATCCTCCCTACCAAGGGGACAATTTCCAGATTCCTCGTCCAAGGGAGAAAGTGGGTAACCAGGAGGAAAAATCTCTTGAAATATATAATAACTCTAAGGAAAATACTCTAAAAACTAATGAAAGTATATATATTATCGAAGAAGAGTCACACGATAAGATACAATCGTATTATCCAGAATATAATTTCTTAAATGTAACTGAAAAGATATGTACAAAATTTAATGAAACTCAAGAGGGAGTATTTAAGGCTTCCTATGAAAATGTTAAAACTCAAAAAATTAAAAAATGCAATGAGAATTATACAGATAGAAATGAAAATATTATAAATGATGCTAACTGTGTGCCAGTAATTGATCTTTCAATTTTCCCTCGTAACCAGGAATCTTTACAATCTTCCGACCAAAATAATGCAATTGAATTTAAATGTAATCACGCTTCTAATAACAATACGACAGTTCTAGCTCTCCCAGTCTCAACTACAAATGCTGGAAAGCCTGCAGCAGCCGATTTCTTGACGAACGGACGAAACATTGACACGTCTCAACGATACGACGGAACAAAACAACAGTGCGATATAGACACTGCCACTTATCTCAATAACAATTTCATTAATTCAAAGTTGCATACAAACGTTCTCCAAATAAATTCAACCGACAACCATGATGACGAACGATTAGACAGACTATTTGACCTAATGGATTTTAACCATTTAAATAAAAACGAAACTAGTAGCATAATTGCATTAATACAATCTCATCAAGATTGCTTCTATTTGCCTGGAGAACAACTGACTTCGACGCACGTACTGCAACATCGCATACCGACTATAGACGAATATCCAATTAATACAAAACAATATAGATTTCCTCAAATTCACAAACAAGAAATTGACAAACAAGTACAAGAACTATTAGCCAATAGTATTATTCGGCCTTCTCAATCGCCATATAATACTCCAATTTGGATTGTACCCAAAAAGGCAGATCAATTGGGCAATAAGCGATGGCGTATGATATTGGATTTTCGTTTATTAAATGATAAAACTATTGGAGACGCTTATCCGTTACCTAATATAATCGACATCCTAGATCAACTCGGTGGAGCTCAATATTTTTCTGTATTTGATTTAGCTTCAGGATTCCATCAAATTGAAATGGATCCTCGCGATAGACATAAAACCGCGTTTATCACACCTTTTGGACATTATGAGTTTAATCGTATGCCTTTCGGTTTAAAAAATGCTCCTGCAACTTTTCAGCGATTAATGGACATCGTTTTATCGGGAATACAAGGACAGGAAGCATTTGTTTACTTGGATGATATTGTAGTATACGCATCATCTCTAGAAGAACACAAACATAAATTCGAAAAATTAATGCAACGACTCAAAGAAGCTAATTTAAAATTACAACCCGATAAATGTCAATTTTTACGCAGAGAAGTCAATTATTTAGGTCATGTGATTAGCAATGGAGGAGTGAAATCGGATCCTAAAAAACTAGAAGCTGTACTGAATTTCCAATACCAAAAACACCAAGAAATATTAAACAATTTTTGGGATTAGCGGGGTATTACAGGAGATTTATTCGTGAATTTTCTAAATTATCAAGACCTTTAACACAACTATTAAAAAAGGAAATACCTTTCCAATGGGGATTAGAACAGCAACAATCATTCACAATACTAAAGAACGAATTATGTAAGGAACCTGTGCTGCAATACCCCGATTTCTCAAAATCATTTATTTTAACAACCGACGCATCCGGTTATGTCATAGGCGGAATTCTATCTCAAGGAGTTATTAATAAGGATCGACCTATAGCTTACGCATCTCGTACCCTGAGTGAGAATGAAATAAAATATGATACTTACGAAAAGGAAGCTTTAGCAATAATATATTGTGTTAAGCATTTTAGACCGTATTTATATGGAAGAAAATTCACTCTTGTAACAGATCATAAACCTCTAATGTGGTTTAAGAACGCTCAGGATGCGAACATGTGAATACTTCGATGGAGATTGAAATTATCTGAGTATGATTATGATGTAGTTTATAAGGCCGGGAAAACTAATGTAAATGCGGATGCATTGTCACGGAATCCTATTGACTCACCTTCAAAGGATTGCAAGATGATAAATACAAGAAGCAAATTAAATCCAAATGATCCAAAGGATGCAGAAATTATCCAACGCCTTCTTGAAGAAGATAGCGACATTGAAGAATCACACGAAGAAGACGGTCACGAAGGACATCTCACAAATGATCACCCACATATCGAGGAATCAACCGAGGAGAACGTTCGCGACACGCATCCTTCCGACGACCGCGCACTGACTGTAGACTCTCTCGAGAATATTTCGCCACTGACCGACGGAGAAACAATGGAATTACCAAAAACACAAACAGTGGAGGCCTTGGTCCATATGCCTGGACCTACGAATACTGAATGCAGGGATTCTGCACAGGGACCTACCGAAGCCTCTCGGGCTATTATGACCCGAAGTCGAGCGAAACAGCTGACCCAAACAGCCGAACCATATGAAAAGGTCGTAAAACCGAAGAAACAAAACCTACCGCCGAAACCTCTACCTGAGGACACGGACGAAGAAGACAATGACTGCGAACCACTTGCAACAATTAATACGAAATCACAAAGCAAAGAAAGCAATTTGATAGACTCCAGAGATTTACATTTCCTACGCAAAGATAATTTGCTATATTTTACAGATATCTCAGGGAATCCTGTGGATGATGGAGGAAATAAATTATTCGAAAGACAAGAAATGCCGAAAGTTACAAATCTATCAATAAGCATCGCAAAATTTATAAAAAGAAATAAGAGGTATCATATTATATTACCGATTAGCGAAGATCAGAAGGAAGGCCCAACTATGATATTAAAAAATATAACACAAGCAATAACCAATTTGCGACAGACTGCTGAGAGTATGAATCTCGCAAGTATAAGTGTAGCCAAGAGCGAATATATTCTGAATGTACCATGGAACGATATCAAAACTAAATTTCAAACAGGATTCTTGAATTCAGCCATACGAATAATTATTTGCAAAGGTTTGATCAAATATCCACCAGGAGATATACGCGAAGCAATACTTCAGGAAATGCATTGCACTCCAGTAGGAGGTCACAGAGGAGTAACTAAAACATACAACAGAATTCGTCAGAATTATTATTGGGAAAATCTGAAATCAGATGTCCGACGTCATATTCGACAATGTCTGCAATGCCAGTTAAAGAAATTGGTCCGAGTAAAAACTAAACAACCTATGGTAATAACGGATACTCCAGGATGGATATTCGATAAAATTGCCATGGATATAGTAGGACCATTAGCACGTACTAAAAATGGTAACGAATATATTCTCACAATGCAAGATCAACTAAGTAAATTCAGCTTAGCCGTACCATTACCGGATCAAACTGCTGCAACAATAGCCGATAAATTTGTGAAGAGATTTATCGCTATTTTTGGACCACCTAAAGCTGTGCTCACCGACCAAGGAAGAAATTTCATCAGCGATCTAATAAGGAAAGTAGCAAAATAATACAGAATACGAAGGTTTCGTACAACTGCCTTCCATCCACAATCAAATGGTTCCTTGGAAAGATCTCACCACGCACTAGGAGAATATTTGAAACAATACGCAACCAATGAAAAGGAATGGGATGAATGGGTAGACTTAACAATACAAAATTACAATACTTGCATACATGAAGGCACTAAACACACACTATACGAATTAGTTTTCGGTAGACCCGCGAGAATGCCGTCAAACGAACCATTACTCGAAGACGACAAAATAAAAACATATGATGATTACTTGATACAACTATTTACTCGATTACACAAAATGCAATTACAAGCAAATGACAATTTGACTGACGCTAAAGTAAAATCTAAGGGCTATTACGATAAAAAAATTAATCCTCAGACTTTTAAACCGGGAGATTATGTCTTCTTATTAAAGGGACCTAAACCCGGAAAATTCGGAGATCAATACACTGGGCCACACGAAGTATTAGAGATAATAAACAGAAATAATGTCAGAATCAAATTGCAAAAGAACAGCCGTATCGTTCATCCTAATAGACTTCGGATATCTTACATCATTCCAGTAAACAAGAATAAAGTTTAATGATTAGGATAATCACAATTTCAGATGCATCGTGGGATCATTCTGCTTATTCTCACCTTATATCTTCCCGCTATCAAGGGAATAATCGGATATGATTGCGGTTCAGCTTCATCCAACATAACCACCGTATCGCTTCTCACTATCGAAGAATGCGACATACCGCCACAGAAGGTCAACTCCACCAAATTAAAATTGCAATTATTGCAAGCCAACGATTTCCATTCTGTAATGGTAAGACAATGCAAGAATACAGTGCAACGGTAAAACTTAACGCCAATCAAGTGGTGCTCAGATCAGGGGTTTATTGCGAATTAAAAGCCGCACATTGCGTCGATATCGAAGGAGGAAATACTTATTGGGATACCATACCAGATGATTCATGCAAAGGGAGCAGTTATGGAGTTTTATTCGACGGATACGCTATCAAAATGCAAGACAGCACTGATGCTGGATCCCAAACGGTATATTCTATTACTACACAGGATACTACCTTCGCTCTAGCAAGTAGAGACGAGGTAAAGGCCTGCGGTTACCCCTTAGTAAAAACGGAGCACCCGAAACTGTTTATCTTTGAAACCTTCACTGACCTGAGTATCTTCAAAAAGATACACAACCCGGCAAACACAGATATCTTTACATATATGAACTCCAAATTCGTGTATGTAGAAAAACATTTCCGAGCACAATTAAATCAGCTTTACAGGAATATGTTATATCAGCAATGCTATCTCGAGCAGAAAATGCTACAGAACGCACTGGCGATAGCAACTCAATCTCCAGATATATTTGTATATCATTTCATGAAAGCATCAGGTTATACTTCGATATTAGCCGGAGAAGTAATACACATCATTAAATGTGTACCAGTGGAAGTTCAAGTAGCTCGAACGCTCAACTGCTATACTCAACTTCCGGTAATAAGAGAAAATGAAACATATTATTTAGCACCACAAACTCACTTACTGCTTCGCCAAGGAACACAGGTCAACTGCAACCCCTTGGCACCTGTGATGTACCAATTAGGAGAAGATTGGTACAAAATGATGCCAAATCCGATAAAATCCATTCCGCCAACAACTTTGAAACCTATGACTAAACCAGAATGGAAATACACCAGTCCTAGAGCACTGGCCACCAGCGGCATTTACAGCCAATCGGATCTCGACGAATTCAAAGATCACATCTTATTCCCAGCAGAACGACCTGCCGTTCTCAATACAATGGCTCGAGCAATGATGGGCCACAGCGCTACGATCCATGGAGGATCATTTACAAACCTTCTAGACGAAGCTTCATTAGAAAAACTAGCCACTTCAACTTGGAACAAAATCTGGGGACGATTTTTGATTTTCGGCAACATTAGTGCTGGAATAATGGGAATCTTCCTTATTTTTCGGTTTATTAAACTATTACTGGACACCATTTTACATGGTTTAGCACTACACTCAATATATGGGTGTTCCTGTTATTTAATAGGAGCTCTCTGGGACTCTCTTACACAATTATTAATTCTAATCGGCGGGAAGAAGACCACCAAAATCAATAAAGATTTCACCGAGTTACAAGAACTCAATGCTGGATCTAGTAATCCTCCTATTACCACCGAACCACAGTAGTCCTACTACTAGCACTGGATATCATAGTCTTCGTCCTTCACTCCCTCAAAAGGAGACTACTACTTACTCTCTCACTCTCAAACCGTAAAGGTCAATCGTTGCAAGCCTCATTATTTCTTTTTCACTGTTATCAATTTAGCAGAAATGGCAATAAAACATATCAACACGGAGAAATTGTGCCGTGGGCGACTTCCAGTATATGTCACCCACGTGGAATCTTCCACACTCTTCTGGGTACAACTCCAGTTCAACCGGGAAGAAGTCTCGGAATTACAAGCCGAGATCAAATGGAAGATGGAACGACACGCGAAGAAATACCACATGTTTCCGCACCCAGTCAAAACTGGACTCGTCGTGGCAGTAAAAGATTGCGGCGAGTGGTATCGCGGAACCATTACCCATGTCGGTGGTTTTACTGCCGTAATCACCCTGGATGATTGGGGACGCATCATTAAAAAACCAATTACACAATTGTACAACCTACCGCAACGATACCACTTAATGGCATGGCAGGCTATAGGCTGTGGACTACACGGGGTTAGATCCGTAGAATCTGCTGCCCGCTGGCCTAAAAAGACAATAGAGATTACCAAACTACTTGCCGAAAACGAAATAGGTTACATGGTGATCAAGCGACCTGTAGGGAAAACAGGGGCAGACATTGACCTCTATTTAGAACGGCCCGGACAAATAGGACTCGCGGACTTGAAAAGGGACCTAATAGCGATAAACCTCGCTATAGAAACAAACAAAAATTACAGGCCATTTCCCTCAATATAAGGAATATATACTCTTATAATAACACCTATTATATACTTTCATATATATATATATATCTTTCTTTTATATATCCTTTTTTTTATATATTCATATATATATATATTTTTATATACTCTTATATGCTTATATACTTTTATACTTTTATATACTCGCACACTTTACATACTTTTATGCTTTTATACACTAACACACATTCTTACATGTTACATATATACTGTATTACGTACCACATGCATTTATACTATATATCGTATTATACATCATACACAAAAAAAATATATATATATAATTTTAATAAATATATATATAAATAAAAATTTTGTAATAAAAATAATAAAAAAAAGAGAGAAAAGAAAATATTTATAATAATTTATAATGATGATACAAAGTATAACACTGAATTTCCCTTTTCTTTATTAGATACTATTTCAATATTATTTTCTTTTTTTCTCTATACATATATATATATAGAAGGACGAAAAAAGGAAGGAAGGGGTTTTGGTGGTCGCCTTCTCTTTCCTCCTTCTAAACAAACACGAATTATTATAATTAAGCTCTTTCTAATTATATTTATCAGATGATTTACGAATAATTGCGTCAATCTCCTCGAAGTATTTTTTCCAGATTATTTTATAACATATTTAAGCAGACAACCTAGCAGGTTCTAACCGCAAAAAGGGATAACCATACTGCAACCCGAAACACGAACTACCTGACTAAAAAAAAAAGAGGATCCGAAACCTGCCACCTTGCGCTGACTAGCAATAAAACAACACATCTGTGAAAACTCAAGGACCATATCAGCTACAAATGAGTATTTTAATTGCGAAATCAAATCGACTATATTACAATCTACACTCAATTACACACAATTAATACGATTTTAACAATACACTACGTAGGCAAATGTTGGCGGCCCCAACATTTGTCTAAGGCAGGGGGTGTTACGTCCTGTAGATTTAATTAGTAAAAATTCTTTCCTCTCGCAGATTTATATTCTCCTAATATAACTATAATAGGAATATATACATATATAAATATAAATTAGGAAACAGACCCATCTGGCGAACAGCCGTCGCGCCAAATGAAAGGCGATTCGGGAAAATTCCATATGAAACAGTGCCCTGTTGTAAAAATCTACGTCTTCGTTTAAAGTTTATATCTGGATAGTGTTCGCCAAGTGTGTCCGTCGTCCTAGCCATAAAAATTTGAAACTCCGCGCTAACAAACCTTCAGTAAAACAAAGCAACACAGAGCATTCCTGCTCTAAAACTTGAAACTTATATCTTCCCAATCCAAAACCATATGTGCCCTATCAGTCAACCAACAAAGCTTACTTCACTGATAGTCGTAAAATCTGATCTCAGCCTTTGATTTACGGCATTTTGATTTTTCCAGCCGGCCACTTGTATACATTTCTCTATCTCAAGAATCCACTACCTCCACGCTTGTCGCGCCTAATTCATTCAGCCAATCATATATCCACCTAAAACTATGAGACACCCACGCTCCACCCTTTAGCCCTTCCATATTCATATCTCCAAAAACTAACTGTCTCCTCCCACGATGTCTTTTAACTTTGCTAATGGCTGAGACTTTTTCCCACTAAGACCAATTCACCCCTTCCTCAAAGGCTATCTCTCTACCCATCCTGATAGTTTCTGCCTCCGATTATCACTATAAAAACCGCGGTAATCCGCCTCTGCGACACACTACTTCTACTTCTTCCATTACTTCTATTCTGAGAGACAGGAAAAAGAGCAGATTCACATAGATTCTAGATTCAAAAGTCAGACCTGTAAAAACGCGTCCTTAGACTCAAATTCGTCTTCGGTTTTGTTTCGGCACTACACATACTCTTACGTCCTCTGTCTTATTTTTTTTTTGGGGACAAAAATAAAAAGTTAGAATCAGTGCTATTGTGCCATAATTGGACAATTGGAAGGGAGTGGACGAGCACAACTTAACCTACCGAGCAGGAGCTACCAAACAACAATTTTATTTTTGCTCACCTTCAGGATAATAGGAGTCAGCAGTAAGTTCTGTTTTTTTTTTGCTTCTACCTTTTCTACCACCATCTTATTAATTCCCCATATTATTGAAATCCGTTTTTAGTGGGTCATTATTACAACATAGGAGTAACCCTCCACCACGTTTTCCGAACGTTTGAGGCAGTTTTTGATATTAGCGATCCAGATCAACTTACGTCTCAGATCCACTACCTCCGAGCCATAGTTAATATAGCGTTAGGAACTGATTATCACCCGGATCCTACACTCCTATCCCCTTACCTTCTTCCTCGTTTTTCCCCTGGTACTCCGCCTTCTTCTCCTACACACGCGTCCCCGCCTTCAACCCCTTCGATATCTTATTCACCAGTTTCCTTCTCCGAACTATCCACTCCCCTAAATTCACCCGACCACTCACGCCCTCCCTCACCCGACTAACTCTTTACTCATATTCCTACCTATTATTTTTTTTTTATTATTCCTCCTTTCTTTCACTTCTCATACATACACACATACACATACACAGACATTCTTCAACTGTATTAAACCGCGCCGTAATTCATTTTGTTATAATAGTCATTTTAATAAATCTGTTTATATTTCATTCTTTTTCCAATTGATTTCAAAATCACATATACCCTTCCAGCAGTCAACTCATGGTCCTATCCCCGGTAAAGGGATTCGCGTCCCTGACCGAAAAACGGACCGCTCGTCGTACGTCGGTGCCCGAGTAAAGGGACCCGTCGGGTCCCTGACCCGTTCACTGATACGCGTGTATGAACGAGGTTCACCTTACTCGCGAACGAAAGGGTTGCGTTCCTCCTCTAGGACGTAACAATATGTAGTGAATTCAGAATAAATTAATGTCGTGAAAACGGAAAGACAGCTCTATATTTACGTATGTAGATATTCTGAAATTGAAATAACTACATATATTTGTTCTTCAAATTAGTAAAAATTTTCTTTGATTATTAATCATTATTATATTAGGAGTACAAATAAGTTTCCGCCGTTTGACAAAAGATGGCTCCACCAGAAGGTTATGTTGAAATTGTCAGATGTTAAACGTAATATCGTAAGTTTGAACATCTGGTAATAACATAACTTTGAAGTATTAGTGACTCCGTATTAGCATCACATAATTTTTTCGTGCAAAAATGTAAAGTTTTGTGCCAAATAAGCGTCATTTGAGGGAACTTTTGATTTACTTCTTTAATTTGAAGAAATTTGCAGCTGAGGCGCATCGATTACTTGTAGAAGCATATGGTGAGACTGCTTTAAGTGAAAGAAGTTGTCGTAAGTGGTTTCAAAAGTTTAAAAACGGTGAGTTTGACGTGGAAGACAAAGAACGTAATGGAAGGCCGAAAGTGTACGAAGACACGGAATTGGAAGCATAATTGTAGGAAGATTCGTGCCAAACGCAAGAAGAACTTGCACTTACATTAGAAGTAACTCAACAAGCAATTTCACATCGTTTAAAATCGTTGGGAATGATTCAAAAACAAGGAAATTGGGTTCCATATGAACTAAAGCCGAGAGACGTTGAACGCCGATTTTGCACGTGTGAAATGCTGCTTGCCAGGCATAAAAGAAAGG
Organism: Harpegnathos saltator; assembly: GCF_003227715.2. Lineage (NCBI taxonomy): Eukaryota > Metazoa > Arthropoda > Insecta > Hymenoptera > Formicidae > Harpegnathos > Harpegnathos saltator. The sequence continues at coordinate 8,425 of NW_020230176.1, read as the reverse complement.
ATTTTTTGCATCGTATAGTCACTGGTGATGAAAAATGGATCCACTACGATAACCCAAAGAAGAGAAAATCATGGGGACCACCTGGCCATGCTTCAACATCGACAGCCAAACCGAATATTCATGGAAAAAAACTCATGCTGTGTATTTGGTGGAATCAGCTTGGTGTCGTGTATTATGAGTTGCTCAAACCGAACGAAACCATTACTGGAGCTCTCTACCGAATACAATTAATGAGATTGAGCCGAGCACTCAAGGAAAAACGCACCCATTACTACTCCAGACACAACAAAATTATTCTCCTACATGACAACGCTCAGCCACATGTTACAAAACCGGTCAAAACCTATTTGGAAACACTTAATTGGGAAGTCCTACCCCACCCGCCGTATTCACCAGACATTGCCCCTTCCGATTATCACTTGTTCCGGTCGATGGCACATGGCCTGTCTAAGCAGCGTTTTACATCATATGAAGATACTAAAAATTGGATCGATTCGTGGATCGCCTCAAAAGATGAAGAGTTCTTCCGACGTGGTATCCGAATGCTACCAGAAAGATGGGAAAAAGTAGTGGCTAGTGATGGACAATACTTTAAATAAAACGTAATGTACCATTCTTTTACAATAAATGCCTAATTTTTGATAGAAAACGGCGGAAACTTATTTGTACTCCTAATATATAATTTATAATTTAACTCTGCTCAATTTCGCTCCATTTTTCCTTATATTATCACATTACTGATAACTCGACGAACTATTGCAATTCCAATAATATAAAATAGAGAATGACAAGATATGTAATAATAAATATAAAATAATAATATCAGTTAGTAATAATAATAAATAATAATAATAAATATAAAATAATAATATCAGTTAGTAATAAATACTTATGTATTTAACAAAGAATGTATTAAAAGAAGTTTTAAACACACACATAGAGAGAAAGCAATATGTACTTATAAACTTGCGCTCACAAATGATACGTCGTGAAACGATGGGTACTTACTGCGACACTAGCTTGTACTACTGCTTATGAAATGTACATATTACGCTTACTCATGATTTGCGTCGCACAAAGTGGCTGCTTTCCAGCACTTTAAATAGCTCACATAACTGTAACATCTATGACACTTGATATTCATTTATTATTAGAATTATAACAAAATCGAAAGTAAACAGGATGGAAAGAAGATATGACAATAATACGACGGCACAACACTTTCACGATTGTAGATGTGTATGTGTATATGTGGTGCGTGTGCGTGAAAATAATTACGTTATCAGTATCATATTAGATATAATTATGCAATCACGTATGATTTCATGAATGCGGCGTTTTTCACGTGTCATAGATTCGATGGAAACGCCGCGTTAATAAACATGATTGATTTTGCAATTCATGTATCACTTCCGTCGTAGTACTTATGTCAACCACTACAAAAATAGACACACAAACTTATCATACATAAAATCTAACTTTCATAGAGCGTATACGTATATCTTTTTATAAAGACAAAGCATAGAAATATTGTTGTGTATAAATCTATGATTGTTATTAATAACGTTATTATATATTGAAATGTTTTATGATTACATATTCTTCGTATCGGTATTAATCGCCTATTATTCGAAAGAAATTCGAAGAGGATGTGTTGCGCATAGTATCGTGTGAGGTAGGCGCTGTGCATAACGTATTACGGGTATACACGGACATTTACATCTATTTTTCGAAAAGTTCGTATCTCGGAAAGTAACATTATTATACAGGGTGAAGAAAAAAACCCGAGACCCCTGAAAATTTCGAAAAATATATACTTTATAAAAAAATGTTTCAAACAAAAGTTGTAGCGTTGAAAAAGATCTATTTACCAATCTTAACAATTTGACCTTGGGTAGCGTCATCAAGATCAGGACAAGGTCACCTCGGATTTTTTAAATGGAACCCCAATTTTTTATTGCATATTCTTATAGCTCTTCTTCAGACCTTTTCGAAGCACTATGGTTTGATCCAATTTGAATAAGTTGTTCCGAAGTTATCGAGTTTTTTAAAGTAAGATATCTAGCCAATTAAGGCAAGATCGGAGGATGATCCGGCCAACTAAGGCAAGGTCCGAATGATCGAGCCAACTAAGACAAGATCGGAGGATGATCCAGCCAACTCGTAAAAATAATTGCGCGACTAACTTCCAGGCATTGGCTCCTATTGGCTTGTCTTAATTTCGTTGATTGATTTATTTCCGTTATTTATTTATTTGAAGTATTCTGCTGTTCGATGTTTATTTCTTCCATTTACTCATTTAATACTCATTACAGTTTAGTGAATCGCAAACTCGACTGAAATTCCTCTATTTTTTTGAAAATTATTAAGAAACAGTTTGAAGCTAGTTGTAAGCTGACTTAATTGCACTTCATTCCGTGCTCATTATTATTCTTCAGCACTGTCTTTAGAATAACTTTGAATTGATCCAAATATTAATTTAGTCGATTAGATTAAATCTTACCACTTCTGCTTGTCAATATGGCAAGTCTTTCAGAACGAGAACGCATATTTCTTTTGATGATGAGAGGATGGGATGATCGACTAAGGTCGTACAATGATGTGAGGCGGCTTTTTAATGAAACTTTTCGTAATCAGGGTAATGCCATTTCAAAATCTACCGTTGAAAGAACGATAAGGCGTTTTCAGGAAACTGGGAAGTGTGAAAAATCGTGCAATACCAGGTAGGCCAATATCAGCAACAAGTGTAAAAAAATCATTAGATGTTCTACAATCCTTTATCGAAAATCCGTATGATTCGACCCGCAAAGTAGGACAGCAACATGAAATAAATCAAATGTCTGTACTTAAAATATTGAAAATGAATAAATTTCATCCTTATAAGATCCATCTTGTACAAGAGCTAAATGAAGATGATTTTGATAAGCGCATTGAATTTTGTGATTTGATGATGGAAAAAATAGCCGAAGATCCTAAGTATCTATCAAATGTATTTTCAGATGAAGCAACATTTCAGTTAAATGGCCACGTTAATCGACACAATTGTAGATTTTGGTCAGATACAAATCCTCACTGGATTGAAGAAAACACACACGCAGTATCCACAAAAAGTGAATGTTTAGGTAGGCATTTTGAGTTAGGCAATGTTCTCATAAGTCCATTCTTTATTGACGGAAATTTAACAGCGATAATATATGAAAATATGCTAAGAAACGAAATAGTTCCAGCGATACAAGCAATCATGGATGACAACTTCGAGTATACATGGTTCCAACAAGATGGTGCCTCCCCTCTCACATTACGGAAGGGACGTCCGTAATTATCTGGATACAGTGTTTCCTCATCGATGAATAGGTAGAAGAGGACCTATAGAATGGCCTGATCACTCGATTTAACACCTAACGATTACTTCCTGTGGGGCCATTTAAAAGATAGAGTTTACAAAACGAAACCACAAAATTTGGATGACTTACGAAATCGAATTCTTGATGAAGCTGCTCTCATCCCTGCTGATTACATTCAAAAAGCCGATTCATCTTTTTACGATAGATTAGCTCATTGTCAAACTGTTGATGTCGGACATTTTGAACAATTACTTTAAAGCTTTCCAGTATTGCCTTAGTTGGCCGGACAACTCCCGACCTTGCCTTAGTTGGCCGGATCACCCTACGATCTTGCCTTAGTTGCTGGATCATCCTCCGATTTTGCCTTAGTTGGCGGATCATCCTACGATCTTGCCTTAGTTGGCTGGATCATCCTCCGATCTTGCCTTAGTTGGCTAGATATCTTATTTTAAAAAACTCGATAACTTCGGAACAGCTTATTCAAATTGGATAAAAACCATAGTGCTTTGAAAAGGTCTGAAGAAGGCTATAAGAATATGCAATAAAAAATTGGGGTTCCATTTAAAAAATCCGAGGTGACTTGTCCTGACCTTGATGACGCCACCCAAGGTCAAATTGTTAAGATCGGTAAATAGATCTTTTCGAACGCTACAACTTTTGTATGATACATTTTTTTATAAAGTGTATATTTTTCATCCTACGATCTTGCCTTAGTTGGCCGGATCATCCTACGATCGTTGGTTGGATCATCCTCCGATCTTGCCTTAGTTGGCCGGACAACTCCCGACCTTGCCTTAGTTGGCCGGATCACCCTACGATCTTGCCTTAGTCGGCTGGATCATCCTCCGATTTTGCCTTAGTTGGCCTGATCATCCTACGAACTTGCCTTTGTTGGCCGGATCATCCTCCGATCTTGCCTTAGTTGGCTAGATATCTTACTTTAAAAAACTCGATAACTTCGGAACAGCTTATTCAAATTGGATTGGAAAACCATAGTGCTTTGAAAAGGTCTGAAGAAGAGCTATAAGAATATGTACTAAAAAATTGGGAGTTCCATTTAAAAAATCCAAGGTGATCTTGTCCTGACCTTGATGACGCCACCCAAGGTCAAATTGTTTGAGATCGGTAAATAGATCTTTTTGAACGCTACAACTTTTGTATGAAACATTTTTTTATAAAGTGTATATTTTTCGAAATTTTCAGGTGGTCCCGGGTTTTTTCTTCACCCTGCATATACACTCAAACGCAAAAAAACCCGGTACACTAAAAATTTGGGAAAAAATTACAAAATTTCAAATGATCATAACTTGGTAAATAATGAAGATACAAATATGCACAGAAATGCAAAATGAAGCTTGAAACGTCCTCTTTAAGAATATCTGAATGGCAATTATGCTCGGCCATTTTTTTCAAAATGGCGGATGATAAAGTGAGAGGATGCAAAATTGATAATCAAAGGTCCGTGTTTGCGATGGTGCATGGTGTGCATCAGGTATCGCAGCGTAATGGGACCAAATGCACATGAAAGTATAGAGTGTTATCTTTAAAATGCTACTTTACCGAGCTCGATGTGATCATTTTTCACTGAGTTGTTCCAAATTTTGCTAAAAATGCGGTTTTCTTGTTAAATTTGCATAATTCAGTGAATAAGTATCGCATCAAGCTCTATAACGAAGTATTTTAAAGAAAACATTCTATACTTTTAGGTACTTTTCGTCCCATTGAGCTGCGACACTTACTTTGCTCCATGCGCCGTCGCACGCTCGAACCTTTTTTTAGCAACTTTTCATGTTCTCCTTTTATCACCCGCCATTTTGAAAAAATATCGTTGCGCACAATTTCGATAGATCTTTCGAAAAGTACGGTTTCAAAGCTTTCAAACCGTTTTTGAAATTTGCTGCTAGGATATTTAGGTGTCGAGATATTCAATTTCGAATTTGCAACAAATGTCGATTCAGCGAGGCTTAAGGGGCTAAGAGGCTCTGCGGTTCGTTTGGCTCTTTCATAATTTCAATAGCCGCGTTCATTATTCTCTATACAATAATTTACACAATTTTGCGAATTGGAAATTTAATTTTTATCAAAAGTTATCATTCTTTACCCTTCAGTTACGCATGATCACTGTGGTATACACTTTAGTTCGCGAAGCTGTCCTAGCTCTCTACCTTCTCCGTACGATTGGCCATTATTACACAGCTTGAATATGCTGTTCAGGATCGCGCCTGAGTTCGCGGTGACCCGGCGCGCGGGATGCCGAGTCGCTGGACGCCACCTGAACGTCGAAATTCCTGGCGCTCCTAGTCCACGGAGCCGCCGCGACGCGGCGATCTGGGTTGTCGCGCGCGCGAGCCCCTCGGCTCGCACGCGAGTTCGAGCTGCCCAGGGCATATAAGAGTGCCCGCGGAGACGATCAGAGATTGCCTTCGTACAGCTTTTGGCCTTCGTACGGTCCACCGCCGATAGTGGCACTATCTCTTGTACGCTGGACTTCGCGAGTTTGTCAGTACGCCAGGCTTACGTTCTGGCTTGACTGAGATTCTGTCGGTGCGCCGGGCTTTAACGCCTGGCTGACTGGATTTTTCTTAAATGTATGTGCCAAGACAATAAACAAAGACAAACAATTTTCCTTTTCCGAACGTGTTCACTCCGATAAGCGCTGCCTCGTGCGACTTTTCTTTTTCCGTGATCTTTTCCTTTCGAGGCGCGTTGCTTCGTGCAACTTCATCAATTTAAACCATAATTGATTGTTTCGCATCGAAATTATTGCGTCGATTATGGCGACGATAAATCCTGAAAAGGCTGCTCAAGTTATTGCTTTAATTGAAGATGGCAGAAGTCGAAGGTACGTTGCTCAGGCACTTGATTTGTCAGTGTCAACTGTGCAACGTGCTTATGCCAGGTACTTACAACCAATTCTTTCCATAGAAGGCCTGGTTCGGGACGTCCTCGATGTACCAATCACAATGATGACCGATTTATTGTTTCAAATTCGTTAAGAGACAGACATCGAACATCTGTTCAAATTAGAAACAATTTAAGGGATGTCCGCAACATTAATGTATCCGTTAACACCGTTCGGAGAAGATTAAAGGAACAAAATCTGCTTTCGCGCAGCCAGCAGCTGTACCTTTGCTTAAATGTCACCATCGCGTAGCTCGACTCAATTTTGCAGTTGAGCATAGAGACTGGACTTACGCAGACTGGAGCAAAGTACTCTTTAGCGATGAATCTCGTTTTTGTGTCTATTCTCCAGATGGACGAGAACGAGTTTATCGTCGCGGTGGAGAACGATTTGCAGACTGTACGGTAAGTGAGAGGCATAGCTACAATGGAGGCTCTGTAATGATTTGGGCAGGAATTTCAGCTAATGCTCATACAGATCTGCACTTTTTTGACAAGAATATGAACGCAGATGTATACGTGGAAGACATACTCATTCCGTATGTTGTTCCGTACGCACCCTTCATCGGAGAGAACTTCTTGTTTATGCAAGACAATGCTCGACCACACACTGCGAGAAGAGTGCTTGATTTCTTCGATGAAGTTGGCATAAATCGACTCGATTGGCCAGCAAATAGTCCAGATTTAAATCCAATCGAACACTTATGGGACAACCTCGGCAGGAAAGTACGAAATCACGTACCTGCTCCTCAGTCACTGCGAGAACTGCGAATAATTCTCGAAAACGAATGGAATACAATTACGCAGGATGAAATTAAAAGACTAATAAGGAGTATGCCTGATCGTATGAATGAGGTAATACGCGCACGAGGCAGTCATACCCACTATTAGTACACACACACCACACACACAGCAGAGAGGGTTTGGAGTCATTAATTACTGCAGGAGTGACGAACTGCGGGGTCCTTATCTCTGCTGTACACACACACACACACACACACACACACACACACCACAAGGAGGGTGTGAAATCTTGAAATACTGTGGAGCTGACGAACCACGGGGTCCTTATCCTTGTGGTATACAAACACACACACACACACACACACACTACATACAATGGGACTTTTCCTACCAGTAAAACTCCATGCGGTTTATATTGGGAAGACTTACAACCATAATTTGAGCTAATGACAGCGGTATCTTAAAACGCAATTCATCTTTATTACGTAATATCGATTACGCAAAATGAAGAACCTAAATTGAATTTTACTTTCATTTCCCTGGCTTTCAAAATAATAAATGCAAATCATTGAATATATTGTGCAGGTTATGTAAATTATTATATAGAGAAACATGAACACAGCTATTGAAATTATGAAAGAGCCAAACGAACCGCAGAGCCTCTTAGCCCCTTAAGCCTCGCTGAATCGACATTTGTTGCAAATTCTAAATTGAATATCTCGACACCTATCCTAGCAGTAAATTTCAAAAACGGTTTGAAAGCTTTGAAACCGTACTTTTCGAAAGATCTATCGAAATTGTGCGCAACGATATTTTTTCAAAATGGCGGGTGATAAAAAGGAGAACATGAAAAGTTGCTAAAAAAAGGTTCGAGCGTGCGATGGCGCATGGAGCAAAGTAAGTGTCGCAGCTCAATGGGACGAAAAGTACCTAAAAGTATAGAATGTTTTCTTTAAAATACTTCGTTATAGAGCTTGATGCGATACTTATTCACTGAATTATGCAAATTTAACAAGAAAACCGCATTTTTAGCAAAATTTGGAACAACTCAGTGAAAAATGATCACATCGAAGCTCGGTAAAGTAGCATTTTAAAGATAACACTCTATACTTTCATGTGCATTTGGTCCCATTACGCTGCGATACCTGATGCACACCATGCACCATCGCAAACACGGACCTTTGATTATCAATTTTGCATCCTCTCACTTTATCATTTTGAAAAAAATGGCCGAGCATAATTGTCATTCAGATATTCTTAAAGAGGAGTTTTGCAAGCTTCATATTTGCATTTCTGTTCATATTTTGTATTTATTATTTACCAGTATGATCATTTTGAAATTTGTAATTTTTGTCCATTTTTAGATGTACCGTGTAATTTTGCGTTGAGTGTTATATAGATATACCATCTTTTAGTATATGTTTGATGTTTTAGTA